>NC_143583.1:214752588-215052588 GCF_048544385.1 Mastigoproctus giganteus
CCTCAAGAGGAAAGTCTGCAGCGAAAACGCTGCAGAGTTTAGTCTACTCGCGTCCCTAGCCCTATCAAATTTTCGTGTACCCCTCGTCGCGAAGGGCGGTTTGTCTGTTGTGAGGGGAAAACCGGAGTCAATCCCGGTGAAAAACCTCACGACCACGGTTTGAGACCGCCAAACTCAATGCTGAATGCCCCTGGGAAAATTCCCATAAGGGTAGTAGCTGGAATCGAACCCCGATCAGCTATTCAGCAAGCCAGCGACGTTGCTACAAGGCTACCGTGGCCCCGTATGCTTTCGCTTTAATTTCGGTATTTCACATCACGTTTGTCACAGTCGCGTGGGTAGTGTGACGTCATTGCTAAGTGCCGCTATGGATGTTTTCACACAAAAAAATTACCTGAATAAAAGACGAGCAAAAAAAGAAACAATTTAAAATGTAAACGTCTGTTACCGGCATAAGTGCTGGACCGGACCAAGTAATGTATAGAACCTCGGATAGGTCCTGTACATTACTACGAACTTTTCTAGCTTCCCCCCCCCCCATATTGAGAGGAAGATACGATATTTTCGTGATTCAAAAAGATAAAGTTATCACCGTAGTTGGAGTGCTCAGGCGAAAGAAAGTACACTAAAATCATTAAAATGACCGGAGAAGGGAAGTCTGAATATAAACATGTAAATTACCCTAACTCTACTCTCTCTAGGCATAAGCACATCACAGATATTTTCTTCTTCGCTCTCGGCGGTATTTTTATTCTGAATAGTTACTCTGTACAAATCTACCCCCCCAAACCTTTCAGGCTTGGTGGGCATCACTAGATTCAAAGGAAGGCAGTTAGGTTAATTGCAGTGGCGGCTCGTGAATCTGATGTTTGGGGATGCTGCGTCTTAAAGTTACATTAAATTGCCTTGGTTATGAGATATACACAGTAATAATAATAAACAAGTTAAAAATACTACAACATATTAATTATTAACAGACTTGAACTTTTATATAAAAACAAAATCCATTATTCGGTTTTATTTGTTGAAAATAGATTAATAACTTTTTCATTCAAGTTTGGTGCACTGTTGATCAAGCTTTTCTCTATTGAAAGCATTGCTTGAGTATTTAGCCTTTCCTGATTCATAGTGCTCCTTAAAAATGTTTTTATTCTTTTTTAGCACTAGCAAAAGGCACATGATGCAAGAAAGCAAGCTTATGCAGCATCAGCCAAAAAAAAAAAAAAAAAATTTACAAAACAAATTCCTCTAAATGTTTGTCCAGTTCCTCCTTAAATTTATTCAACCTATCAACTTCCACAATGACAAATGGAAGTTTGTTCCAGCAATTAACCACCCGCTGGCTAAAGGCAAATTTCCGCACATCTATTCTACATCTGTCCTTTCTTAATTTGAATTTATGCCCCCTTAGGTTCGTAATCTGAACAAGTGGAAGGATCCCATCAGAATTCAGCGTGCTCAACCCATTCAAGGCCTTATACACCCCAATCAGATCATTTCGCAGGTGCCTAGTCTCCAGCCGCTGCAATTTTCAGAGGCTTAAGTCTCTCTTGGTAAGAGGATCCCTTCATTCCCCTCACCAATCTTGTTGCCCTCTTCTGTGCACGCTGAAGCAAATCTACATCCTTCCTAAAATGAGGCCTCCAGACCTGTACGCAGTACTCAAAGGCGTGGCCTGACCATTGCCTTATACAGAGGGACAATCACCTCCTTTTCCCTGCTAGCAAAATTTCTATATATCATTGACAAAACCCCATGACCTGCCCTGGCAGCCTGTCTACATTGCTCAGAAAACTTCACAATTACTCCCAGGTCTTTTTCATTTTCTATCACCTTAAGTGTAGTACCACACAGTTGATACGTTTCTCTGGGGTTACTTCTACCCATGTGCAGTATTTTGCATTTTTCAGAACACAACAGATGTTCAGAACATCTGTTGTGAACATCTTGGCCGAGGAAGATTTAATTGCTGACGCTGGGCCCTTGCCCAGTGTGGGATCCACTGACTTGCTGGCACCTCTTCTCTTCAAGGTGTAGTACAATATCTGCTTTTCCTACTTGAGCAGGAACTCGCATAAATACTCCTCTGGGAGTGGGACTGGCATTTGACTTGTCAAATGCAGGGTCATGCCATTAGGGAACCTCACTTTGTGGGTCACTTGACCTCACAATCTTTTCTCCTTTTCCTGAGGTTGGGTGTGCTCCCCCCCTTTGGGGGATGCTGACCCTACCACGCACTCTTTCTTCTCCTCAGTCTCTCACCCCTTCTCCCATTTCAAACAAAAAAAAAAAAAATATTCATTTATTTTTGAAATCATTACTGGAAATAGAGGATGCGCAAGACCGAATTGTAATGTTCGTAAGCCCTAGACACCTTTTATTCTGAAAAGTGGGAAAAGAGGAAGAAAATATTTCTTACAATAAATTATACTGTATTAACACACTGACTGTGAATTACATCTTTTGATGCAATGCAAGTATGAGTAGTTGATCAGAGCAGCAGCGCAGGACGTATGAGAATGTATAAACTTGTATGACTATTGTCTCACCCTTATCTTGTTAAATTGACTTGTTTCGTAGAGAGATAAATGTGCATTCTCCTGTTCAAAACATTTGTACTAGTGTGAATTTTAAAAGAAGACTGGTGAGCAGTATTTTCAATTTTTCATATTCTGATTCTATAAAAATTCCTTGTGTTAACTGTGTTTGATGTGATTTAAAATGTCTGACGGATATATGCGAAAACGATGAATCTGGTTATGAAAAAAGAAAGCTTTGGGTAAAATGAAGATTCAACTCCTGATATAAGTCACACAGAGCAGTTGTCGGTCATTATTCGTTATGTATCAAAAGATGGCGAAGTACATGAGCGTTTCTTGACGTTTGTTCCCATTGAAAAGCATGACGCAAAATATCTTTTTGACACCGTAGCATTTGTTCTTGATAAACATGGAATGGATGTAGCAAATTGCAGATCTCAGCCATATGACAACGCTGCTAATATGAGTGGGTTGTATTCTGGAGTCCAAGTCAGGTTCAAGGAAGTCAACAAACTAACAGTATGCGTTCCATGTGCTTCACACAGTCTTAATTTAGTAGGGACCAAATCCGCAGAAAGCTGTTTTGCTGCCTTTAATTTTTTTGGCATTTTACAGTCGCTCTACACATTCTTTGCAGCCTCACCACAAAGGTGGTCTAAATTGAGTACGATGGAGAATATAATCTCGATCAAAAATCTATCTGACATAGGATGGTCATCACATTACGATGCGGCGAGATCATTGAAAAAAATTACAGTAAAATTCGTGTAGCACTCGTTGATATCTCAGAATGCGAAGAACAAAAACCGGCAGTCGTTCATGAAGCAAAAGCTTTGACAAATAAACTGAACAGGTTAGAAATAGCATTAATGATGTCATTTGGGAAGATATTCTAAAAAACATAATATAGCGAATAAAGCAATTCAAGAATCTGGAATCGAGTTATGCGTAATTTTGAAATTATATGACGCTCTTCTAGATTATTCGATTTATGTTCGAGACGAAGACAAATTTTATGATTTTGAAAAAATGGCAATACAATTCGTTCCAAATTCGGATTGCAGACAATATGAAGACCGAAAGCGTAAAAGGAAGAAACCGTTTGATGAAACACCAGAGGAATTGGTATCAGCAGAGGTAAGTGCAAAAGATACATTTCGAATTCAAATTTTTTATCGTATTGTAGACGTACTAGTCACAGAACATTGCATGATACCTTCTGTTTTCTTATAGATAATCTATGCCAAAAGAAGAAATTCGATCCAAAGCCACACCATTAGTCAGCACCTACTCTTTCGGCTAAGAAGTAGACTTCGTTGATGAATTCCTATTATTTTCAGCACTATGCTAGAACAAAATGTCTGTGGCAGAATTAATAAAGGCACAAATAAATGATAAACTGATTACTATACTGGTGTGCAAAACTTAAGGACCAACACTATTTCTAAAGGTTACAACCATAAAATCTGTACTTAAAGTACTCTTTACTGATGAGAATAGATTCAGTCTTAGCAGCGATTCGTGACGTCAGTTAATCTGGCACACGGTATCACCCCGCAAACATCACTGAAAGGGGTCGAGGTGTCTTGTCTGGGGAGGCGTTATCTTGGATGGATGTACACAACTCCAGATACTGGAAGGCGGTACTGTAACCGGTGCACGCTACTGTACTGAGGTAATCCTTCCCCATGTGCGTCTGTTCCGAGGTGCCACTGGCCCCAAGTTCGTGTTTATGGATGATAACGCCACACCCCATTACACTGCAGCTGTTGATATGCTTTTGGAAAGTGAGTACATTGTTCGTATGGATTGGCCTGCCCGTTTTTGACGATATAAATCCCATCGAACACATATGGGACGCTCTGGGGAGACGTCTAGCGGCACGTCCACACCCACCAGATGAAGATGGTGCTGGCAGATTAATGGACGATGTTACCGCAAGAACTTATCAACAACATTGTTATAAGTATGGACAGGCGGTGCAAATCCTGCATTGACATTAGGGGTGGCCATACCTCCTACTGAGGACCACCTCTTCCCTTTGTTCCATCTTTGACAGTGATGTATCTGTATCGTGGCAGCCAGTACTATGTTGGTCCTTAAGTTTTGCACACTACCAAACTACCTCACTTTCCAAAAGCATATCTATCCATAATTGGATCGAATGCTGAAAGAGAGCATTCATTTTCGAAGCAGATCAAGAACTGTGTAACGCTCAACTATGAGCCAAGATCACTTATCATCGTTGGTACTTCTATGTATCGAGAATGATATTACTCGTCATATGGAATTCAAGGACTTTATTGAAGATTTTGCTAAAACGAGAAGCCTAAGCAAGAAACTTTTTTTATTAATCTTAAGAAATGTTACAAGCAATCTAAGATATTGATGATATTGTAGATTTTGTTTCCTTTTAATTTCAAGTATAATGTTGCACTATTTTTAAATCTGAAAACCTTTTCCAACCTACCTATTTTTTTTTTTTTTTTACTTCCTTCGTAGGCCCTAGGCACAGTGCCTAATGGGACATCCGGCCCTGTATAGAAAAATATTCACTGCACTGCATTGTTCTTCACATAACTCCGTTCACTGTATATCTATATTTAAATAGCTGGGGATGCTGCAGTGCCTATGGACGAGCTGCCCCTGCAGTCGAACTGATTTAAATAAAAAGAAACGCGCGCCGACTTTTTGAGTTGATACGCCAACTTAATGATTGCTTATCTACACTGATATCTGTCACGCGACCTATTTTGAACTGAAAGGTGGGATTATTTGGATGACGAACAGTGGAAAGCGTAATTTACTTTTAGAGGTATATGCTATTAGCCTTTCTGGACATGGAAATTTGTGACTTTGCTGTACTCTACGTTACTTGTTATAAAATAAAAAGGCAAACTTCTCTAACGAAAATCGCCAGTGAAACTAAAGTTAATTTCTTTACTGCTGCAAGAAATCGGAAAGTTATAATTTTTTATGAAATATAAAAATAAACTCTGTTAAAGATACGATACAGTACAATGAATGCATCCCAGCCTTAGTTGATTTGGATAAAACCAATCCTCCCACCATACTTCGGATTCTTAAAAGAAAAACTTGTCCGAGTGATTTTTCACACATTTGAATTTCATATTAGGCGAACACCACCTATAACAATCTACAACCGCATTGCTAAATGTTAAGATTGATACGAAACTTTCACGTACTTATGGGGAACATACCTGGCCGGATAGGCAGTGGCGAGTGATGAGCAGAAAAACTATGATGTCGTGACGCTGGTGGCACGCTGATGTGACTAGCTCGACGCTGGTTTTTCTTCCTTCCCAGCTTGATGTGCATCAGACGAGGATGAGGAGAGTTGAAGATTGTGCGTCTGTTGCGAAATCTTGCTCTGAAACCAAATAAATCATGAAGGCCACGTGATTAAGAAAGAAACGTATAAATCATGTTTAAACCATTAATATTTGAGAAAACAGTTCAATAGAATATATTCATAATCTATAGCATGCAAAAATTGGATAACTGCCCTCACTCCATTTTACCCAAATTTCAAAGTAAACCCTACTATCATCAAGGATATAAACAAACGTTACACATTCCCTTTATATGCGTACTATCTCTCATAAAAACATTTACTTATTTTTCGGCACTTAACAGTGGAATGTAACAGAAGTTTAGCAATGATGTCACACTACCACGCGACCGTGACAAACGTGATGTGAAATACCGAAATTAAAGCGAAAGCATACGGGGCCACGGTAGCCTTGTAGCAACGTCGCTGGCTTGCTGAATAGCTGATCGGGGTTCGATTCCAGCCACTACCCTTATGGGAATTTTCCCAGGGGCATTCAGCATTGAGTTTGGCGGTCTCAAACCGTGGTCGTGAGGTTTTCCACCGGGATTGACTCCGGTTTTCCCCTCACAACAGACAAACCGCCCTTCGCGACGAGGGGTACACGAAAATTTGATAGGGCTAGGGACGCGAGTAGACTAAACTCTGCAGCGTTTTCGCTGCAGACTTTCCTCTTGAGGGAAGGGGGTTAGTGGGGCAGCCGCGCCACTATCATAAGGTGGCTCTAGGGCAGTCTATTAAGGACACGTTTTGCATCCTTAAAAGAATGCATACAGCTAAAATGCGAATAATTACGCCGTTCAACAAAAATTAATTGCTGGGGTTTGCACCAGATACAAAGTATAAGTTCATTACACAAAAAAAAATGGTAATTAATGTGCGCAGAGCATTTCATTTTAGGCGGCGTTAGCAAATTTTTATAATTAAAAATTACTTTAATAACAATAATTCACGATTTACAACAAAAATCATTATTTATGCGCGAACGGATAAATTTTCGTTTCTGGGCATGTCAGAAAGCATAATACCAGTTCTTCAGTTTATGGATAGCCCATGTGATATCCTGTATATTCCAAAAAAAAAAAAAAAGAGAGCAAATCAGAGCTCTCCTGTGCGGCAATCTCCAAGGCAGAATGCATTGCTTCCACAGGAACTAGTTATTGTTGTCAATTTGATTCAATCCAGAATAAAATTAAGTCAAACAAATGTCCTGATTGATAATATTTTTATGACCTCAGGCCCAACGTTCTACTTAAATTATTCAACAACTGCTTAAATATTGTAACGTTTCCCAAATCATGGAAACACGCCATTCTTAAGATTTTACATAAACCACTGGACAATGCCAGATCCTTGCTCTCTCACCTTGGAAAAGTGTTAGAGAGACTAATCACTAATAAAGTTACTACACTGCATGGAGCTACAAGCTCCTCATCCTCTCTTCAATACGGTTTCAGGCAAGCGCTTGGATGCGAAAACGCCTTATTAGAACTTCACCATCTTATTGAAAGCTCCACTTTCAAGTATGTTATGACGATCTTTATCGACTTTGAGGGCGCTTTTGATACCTTATAGTGGGAGAACGCCCTCAGTAGACTTCGTTTCAATCATTGCTCTCTTCAGCTTTATAAACTTGTTAGAGACTACTTTGCTGATCGCACTGTCACCGTCATCACTAAAGGCACGAAGATTCACAGATCTGTCTCCCGTGGTTGCCCCCAAGGATCAATTTTGGGTCCCTTGATTTGGAACCTAGTTCTTGATGATTGGCTGCTTAGGACGACCGAATTTCGAAATATGCAACAACTTTCATATGCAGATGATCTTGTCATTTTGGTGAATGGAAATTCAAGATCTGATTTAGAACTCTATGCCAATAAAGTATTCCTTGAACTATCGTCTTGGTCCTCTGAGAACAAATTGAAATTATCCCCAACCAAATCGAAGATTATGATTTTTAAACACAAATTAGACTATGGCAGACCACCAGTTGAAAACCTTGACAAGAAATCACTTCCACTTGTCCGAAGCACCAAATTTCTATGAGTCATCATCGACGACCGCTTTTCCTTTACTGCACATGTTCAACACTGTCCGTCAAAGTTAAGAGTTTTACTGCAATGCTGCTGGGAATTAACAGACAAGACTGAGGATTGAACACCAAAACCCTACATCTTTTTTATAATGCCGCCATAATCACAATTACAACTTATGCTGCCAGTCTTTGGTATAGATGTACAACGTTATCCACGTTGTTTTCTCCTTGGCCTACTTCAGATCTGCTGGTAATGCCATACTATGGGAGACTAAAGGCCAAGAACTTATCAAGCCCGAACCCCCATTCCCCAACAATGCATAGCTGCCTGTCCTAAAGAGGACAGGCAGCTATGCATTGTTGGGGAATGGGGTTCGGGCTTGATAAGTCCGAACCCCATATTATATGGGGTTCGGACTTATCAAGTAATCTTCCATATTATATCCGAGAGTGGGTGCAATTTGTGGACGTCTAGCGTGGATATGACGAGCGAACATCGGACTGGTCGCATTCCAGTTAGAATATCCAGCAACAGGGCACATCGAACGCGACATCGATCCCATCCATCGCGACAAGATTTCAGATCATTATATGAAAAGCAAATACTGTTCTGAGAGTAATCTCATCATAGTACAACCTTCTGTCGAAGTAAATATTCGATGTTTCCTACAAAACATCAGGAGTGTCAAAAACAAACTAGATGGCCTACTTGATTTGCTTTCCTGCGCAGAGTATGACTTCGTTATTCTGATTAAAACCTGGCTCAGAGATGAAATGGAAATTGCTACCTTCACCTCAAATCTTGGCTATCACACGCTGGCTGCTAATAGAATTGGGAGACGAGGTGGCGGCGTAGCAATCTGTCAAAGGAGTTCATTCCTCCTGATTAAGGCATCCACTTACTCCTAGCATTTTTGCTGTTATGGGCATTGCATCAGGCATACATGTAAAATTTACTTATTTTCGCTGGTTGCAATAAAGACATTACACTTATCCAGGAGGTGACAGAAGCTGTTCTTGGAATTTACCAAATTGCTGGTTTATCGATCTCTGTGGGTACCCGATTATTTCCCTCCACCGATTTCTGGGGATTCTGTCCTTAATCTGACAGCATGGCTGTCATCCACAGTCAATCATCGGCAAAAGCTCATCATCCTCGGAGACTTTAACCTTCCACTGCCAACTACAAAGAAGCTCCTGGATACGCTGTCATTGAACATGGGCATTGATCTTAATCATGTTCCTCCCTCACATGGCGATGCCACCCTGCAGAGCATCTTCTCAAACTGTTCAGTAAAGGAAACCCTGACCATAACTGAGAACTTCCTCCCGTCCGATAACGTTCCGATCGCTGCTATGATATCTCTGCAGGCACCTAAGGATGAACGTACGCAAGTACAAACTACAAACACTGTCAGGAGAGTATACAATCCAAAATACATCAACATTGGAAAAGTTACTACCCTTTTCCAACTTTACCCATGGAACATATTGGCTGAGCTTAACATCAGTGAGGCTGCCTACTGGCTTTCGAGATGGATGGAATTCATTGCAAGGTCTGCAATGTCCAAAACTTGCATCCTTCCTCCCCACTCAAAGCCATGGTGCAATGACCTCCAGATCTCCTTTAGGGAAAAACAGACAGCCATGCCTCCTACAAGAAGTCACCTTCACGAGAGTCATACGCCAAATTTTCCAAAGCAAAGATGGATTTCCAGAAGAGCAAACAATGTGCTATTAACAATTTCATGAACGGCCGGCTATCCAGGGGAAAACGTGTGTGGACCACAAGTCTTACTTGCACCCCTCTATCTTTAGATTTCCAGGAATGGTGTGAGCACGTGTTGCATTTTAAGCGAGATCACCGTGTGTCCGAAGCATATCCTTGGAACGAAGCGTTTAACGTTTCTTCACCTTCTAGTAATACAGAAATTTCCGAAAAACAGCTAATAAAAATAATAAATTCACTACGTGACAAGTCCACCACAGGAATTGACGCAATACCTCTTTTTAGTCTAAAAAATGCTTCTTATTTCATCAGCAAAGAGCTCACTCAATTCTACAACAAAGTACTCAAATATGCACAGGTGCCTTCAAGCTGGTTGTCATACAGTCGTGGCAGTTCAGAAGAAGCCTCATGCGAAAACCCCGGCTGACTTCAGGCCAATATCAATTGCCTCTCCCTTCCTGAAATGCCTCGAGAAGTGCATCTATAATGATGTAGCACTCGCAATCTTTGCGCATAGGTCCGAACATACCCATTATTCCATGCCTAATAGATCTATAGTGACCTGCCTACAGTCCTTATCACAAAAAATACTCCACACCTGGAATGACAACGAAGATCTTCACACCACTTTTCTGGACATGAAATCTGCTTTCGACTCAGTCCAAGTAACGTCCCTCTTGCCTTACTTGAAAGATTCTACGGGATATCCGGAAATATGCTCGAAATCCTCAATAATCTGATATCTAGAAGAATGCTTCACTTCACAGGCAATGGCATTACAGTCTCTAAAAGCGTCGAAGTAGAGATCCCACAAAGTGGTTCTCTCTCAGCCTTGCTATTTGCAGCAATATTCGTTCCACTAATAGATCAAATTCCAGCTTTCCTATCGTGTGCTGATGATATTGTTTGCTACTTGCCATGCAAACGCCATGTTGGTGACTCACAAGAAAGATAAACCTACTCTGAATCTGTAAACAGCTACCTAAATACATTCTGTAAGTAGGTCAAATTTTTTGGCCTGTCAGTCAATCCAGAGAAGTCAAACTATCTCATCTTTACGCCAAGTCGGATGGCTTCTGCTGATACTGCATCTTCTCTACTTCTGGAATTGGCAGGAAATGTTCCGACTCCCACAGCCAGTGTCAAATTCCTAGGAGTAATCCTTGATGCCAACCTCGCCTATAAAAAACAAATCCAAGCTCAGCATTCCAAAGCCCTGAGAGCGTTCTGGGGAATGAAAATTGATCTGTGCAAAACGCACAATAAGCAAATAATCAGGAAATACCTTGCAACTTAATTCTTTCGTGTGCTATCCTATGCCGTGAAAGTTTGGTCATCAGCATCACCCACCAGCCTCAGGAACCTGTGGGCCTCGAATTTTGGGTGCTGAAGTGGGCCAACTTGTGGTCGCACCAGATCTACATGACATCTAAATCTGCACTCTGCTCCAACCTGCAATACACGCCCACTGTCCATGGAGCCCATGTGCTAAAAATAAAGTCATTCCTTCATCTGTGCTCAGCTTAGCAGGATCACATCAACATCTGAAACACGGTTGGATGGCGTTTGCCAGGCAGACATCTCCGCAGTACCCCCTCCTTGTGCTCAAGGCTCCAGCGGTTACAGAATTTCAAGAGGCATTTCCCAAATGTGAGTCTTGATACTCTCAACTCGTTGAACATCGACTTCGACCTGTTGTCAATTGACAAGGCATATCGCGATGGCATCTTGTCCTATCTTGCTGCTTGTAAAGGCCGATCTTAGTTAGCCGATGTCATATCATATGTAAGTGCCGATCTTAGTTAGCCGATGTCATATCATGTTCTGCTCAACTTGTAGTCCTTTTTCGTTGTAATTACTACTTAATTTTACATTTTGATTATTATCTTTGTTTTTACCTATTAATTATTATTTAGTTATTTATTATTATTATTTTATTTCATTTTTTTTTCTATTATAAAACAAAATCACTTGTATAAACAACGAATTGGAAGAGTCCTCTGGCTTCCTGTGTAAGAAATCAGTACTGTATAAAATTTATTTAATAAAGAATCTTATTATTATTAGTTCCAAACTTGTCTCCTTGGATATGAGGAGATACTCATATCTATCAATGATTTCCAGGCCCTTCAAGCCTTCTGCAATTCTGCTTTTAATCGCAGGAAGATTTTCAACCTCAAGTTAATTGAAGAAATCAAACTGAAAACACATCGTAGATCATAATACAGTCTGTTGCCTCGTCTGTCGCCTTATGACGTCATTTACAAAATTTCTGTGGTTTCCAAAAATACGCAAATGTTTTAATAAAGGCTGCACTTTTCTGACTCATCCTTTATCGAGACTTTCTGCAACTAAATCCTTCCTCTGCTCAGTGATACCGTCATCAACCAGTGACTTATGATACCTCCACATCATTAACAGAACAGAGATTTATATCTAGAACTTGTTCCTGCCTTGCAGATCTTGTTTTTATATGACATTACTACTGCTGTTTGACTGTGCACCTTTTCTCCTTGTGGGCTACTTTGGGCAGCACTGGTTAAAGACATGGAGAAAGACATGGATAAAGATATTTATTTTGTGTGTGGGCGCTGTTGTCGACTTGCTGGCGCAGGGGTTCTTTTGAATGATTCCAAACTCGCTTTGGACATTCAGTGCACGACTGTTGAGGTTGGCCATGGTTCATGCCTAGTTGTGGCCTACCTCCCCGTGATGTAGACGGACACTGGGAAGGCTTTCCAGGTGATCGCCTGCCTGGTGACAAAACGGCCAGAAACAACTAAACAACACACACACTGCACGAACATAAATATTACACACATTTCTGGCCTCTTAGGAGGGGTTATGCTGTTAGTTAAGAAACACAAAATCTAAGGAAGTGCATCCAGTTGACACGGGTGGACAGTGCAATGTTGAGTCTCTTTGGTATGACATAAACGCTGAGAAAGGGAAAATGAGAGTAGGAGTACGTTTTAGGCCTAATGTCGCTGATGAGTACAACGAACAGTTGTGCAGAGAAATAAAACGGGCCAGTAAATCAAAATGTCTTGTAATGGGATTTTAACTTTCCAGATATTGACTGGAACTTGTGAATTGGTCACTCGCACTCTAGCAAGACTTTTATGGATTTATTGGAGGATTGTTTTCTACGACAGCATGTTCGAGGGGCAACCAGAGGGAGTAATACCCTTAATCTGATTATCAGCAGTGATGACGCATGCATTAGAAATTTTCAGATAAAGGAACCACTGGGTGACAGTGATCACAATGTACTGATGTGGGAATTACTTAAAGCTGTAACTACCATCAAGGGTAATGGGAAGGGCTTTTCATTATGTACAGTGACTACGGAAGTCTAAGAGAGTTTTTAAATTCTGTACAGTGGGATCAACTGATGATGTTATCAACGTTGAAATCTAAATGGGAAGCCTTCAGGGACTTAATTTTGGAGGCTACTAGGCTTTTCATTACAACTAAGAAATACTGTTCAAGGTTTAGGCCTAAATGGATGTCAGACAAATTAATGAAGCTCGTGGTAGAGAAGAAAATCTATGGGATGCATATAAATTCTCAGGCGACACAGAAGCCTGTGATAGATATAAAAACAACAAATAGTTCTGTACTTATGTAAACTCTAGAAGGAAAGGGATGAATCAGATTGATCGACTTAAGATAGACGGTTTAACAATTGATGATGCGCCTCGGGTAGCTGATAAACTGAATGAGTATTCTATATCTACATTACACATGAGAAATTCTGAAAAGAAGGTGAGAACACAAGTTTACTAAACTCTAACAGGGAGCTGAATGGTTTTGTAATAACGGAGAGCAAATTGGAGGAGAAATTGTTGAAGTTGAAAATAAGAAGGAAATATATCCAGTTATGTTAAAGGAGGTAGCCAAGGGAGTAAGCAAACCCTTTGACATATTTATGAGAGTTTCTTTGGACTCAGGAGAGGTGCCCATGGACTGAATGTATGCAAATGTATCCCCAATTCACAAAGGAGGTTCAAAAGGTGACACAAGTAACTATAGACCTGTTAGTTTAACTTGAATTTCTGGAAAAATAGTGGAGTCTCTGGTTAAAGAAGCATTGCGGGATCATCTAGACAAGACTGCAGTAATAATTCAGACACAGCATGGGTTTGTTAAGGGAAAGCCTTGTCTGTCAAATTTGATTGGAGACAAAATGTGATTACAAAGAAACTGGATGCAAAAAATAATTTTGATATCATATACTTGGATTTCAAGTAAGCTTTTGATACCGTTGCACATGGAAGACTGCTGCACAAACTGGAGCGGTATGGCATTAGGGGCAAGTTCCTACAATGGATAAAGGGATGGTTGAGTGGGAGACGACAGAGGACATTGCTCTTGGTGGAGTAACCTTATTAGTGGAAGTCCCCAGGGTTCGGTGCTGGGCCATTGTTGCTTTGTGTATTGATCAATGATATCATTGAATGTATATGAGGCTTAATGTTCAAATTCGCAGATGATACAAAAGTTGGCAGGGTTGTTAACGACAGTAAACACAGTATGCCACTGCAACAAGATCTAGATAAGTTTGGCAAATGGGCCGAGAGGTGAAGAGGCGCAAAGTACTGCACATGGTCTGTCAGAGCAGGCAATGGAATCTTATCAATGATATATAGGAATATGGTTAGCAGTAACCAAGAGAAATGTACCAACTGTGTGGTATTACACTCGGGGAAGTGGAGAGTGAAAAAGACCTGGGGTAATTGTGCAGTCAGATATGAAGTTCGCTGAGTAGTGTTGACGGGCTGCCAGAGCAGGTCATGGAGTCTTGTCAATAATATATAGCAATTTTGCTAGCAGGGAGAAGGAGGTGATTATCCTACAAGGCAATGGTCAGGCCACAACCTGAGTACTGTGTACTGGTCTGATGGCCTCATTTTTAGAAAGGATGTGGAGTTGCTGGAACTAGTACAAAGAAGGGCAACAAGTTGGTGAGGGGAAACAAAAGGGTTTCTCTTACCAAGAAAAAAAATTTGCAGCGCCTGGAGACTAGGGATTTGCGGGGGTATCTGGTTGAGGTGTATAAGAATCTCATCAGTACTGATGGAATTCTTCCTCTTTCTCAGATTACGAACCTGAGGGGGAAGGATTCAAATTGAGGAAAGATTGTTGTAGAATAGATGTGCAGAAATTTGCCTAAGGCCAGCGGGTAGTTGGTTGCTGGAACAGACTTCTATCACTGGTTGTGGAAGTTTGTGGCTTAAATAAATTTAAAGCTGAGCTAGACAGGTATTTAGAGTGAATGGATGGGTGAAATGGGAGGGTTTTATTTGGCTGATGCTGCGTAAGCTTGCTTTCCTCGCATCGTATGCCTCAACTAATGCTTATCTTTCTTACAGAGCGGAAAATAAAATTTTCTTAAAATCCATCTACTGGGAACAGTTAATAAATGTAGACGGACGGACGGACGGACAAAGAAATAATTGAGGCATTTCTATTAGTCCTATTTTAATGATATCTGGAACGATCAAAAAATCTCTCTGAAAGGTCCAAATATAAATTTCATGAAAATCCATCCTAAGAGTTGAGTTGCTAGCGAGCGGCAGGCGTGGTGAAGGCAAAGGCAATTATGCATACAAGCTAACGTGCTTAAAAACGGACCCATATTTTACAAATCGGGCAGATAAATGCTGCATTGTTAAGGTAGGAATAGTTAATTTTATTTATTTTTGATGTGCAAACATCTAAAGCGGCACCTAACAATGGAATGTAACGGAAATACAAATGTTGTCAAATATTTGTATTGTTGCAGTCAGACTTCCTGCAGTTACTACATTCCATTGTTAGGTTCTGCAGTTACTACAGGAAGTATGATTGTCACGTCATACTAAAAAAGTATGATTGTGACGTCACAATCATACTTCCTTATGACTGTGCCGATGTAGTCTCGATGTCACAATCATACTTGCTGCAGTAGTAACTGTAAGAATTACAATAATAATAATAATAAAATTAATAAGTTAAATCCAGAGGCGTAACTAGGGTTGATGGCGCCCAGGGCAAAAAAAAAAAAAAAAATGGCTCCCCTTGAAAATCATTCTTTTGGAATTTTTGCATTTTTTAACTATACAAAGGCGTCCCCCAAGTTGGCACCCAGGGCACGTGCCTCACCCTAGTTACGCCACTGGTTAAATCGTACATTTGTGATTCCATGCACAGATAACCAGAGGGATCTTAGAAAACATTGACTATGCAAGGGACCAAGCACAGAAATACCAAGTTAATCTACAAAATAACCATTAAAAACAAAATATCAGAATAGAGAATTAATCATAATTAAAACAAACAAGGCTCCAAATTCGACATAACATAAAATGACATCAGCATACTAGGACAGGCACCTGCACGTCTGTCCTTTACATACATACAGTAAGATACGCCAAGGTGCCATCGCGATATGACTTGTGAGTAGACCATAGGTCGATGCTGAGTGAGCTGAGAGCGTCCAAAGTCACATTTGGGAAGTGTCTATTGAAACTGTAACCTCTGAAGCCTTGAACACAAAGAGCGGGTACTGCGGAGGTTTCTTCCCATCAAACGCCAATCAACTGTGTTCCAGATGTTCATGTGATCATGCTTAGATGAACACAGAAGGAATGCCTTTATTTTCCGCACATGGGCAGATCTGGCGAGATTACAAGTTGGCCCACTTCAGCCCTCAGAATTCTAGACACCATAGTTTCTTGTGGAAGGTGTGGCAGACAAAACTTCCACGCTACTGAAGTACATTTCGAGGTATTTCCTGATTATTTGTTTATTCTGAGTTTTTGCACAGATCTATTTTCATTCCCCAGAAGGCTCACAAGGCTTTGAAGTACTTAGTTTGGATTTGTTATTTATAGGTTAGGTTCGCATCAAGGATTACTCCTAGGAATTTGACACTATCAGTGGGAGCCAGAACCTTTCCTGCTAATTCAGGAAGTAAGGTAGCAGCGAACGATCACATGCGCATACTATGATGGAAAACGGCTTGCACACCAAATGTCAAAATTATTATTATTAACATCAATTTATTTCCAAAGAAATTTCCCTTTACAGCTATCGGACAAAGGTTACTTGATAATAATGAATAAATAAATATTCCCATACTATTTACAATTTATGTACAGAGTACTGAAATGAATTGAACAATACATGGCGTAAAACAGCATCTGCTTACAAAATATTCGTAGATACATAAATATAAAAATAAGTGGATAATATAGTACATATCTGCCAGAGATCCAGATCTGTACGTTTTGTCCTTGCAGAGATTCTGACAGTCAATGGATAATCTATTAAATATTTCAGTGGAATTAAATGGAAACATGTTAAATGCGGCTGCTGCTGGACTCTGTTAAAGAGATTACACTGAAGAAGAGAACTGTTAAGACTAGATAGAGGAGAAATACGTGTTTATGTTATTAGACAAATGAGAGAAATGTGTTTACGTTCATGAGCTATCAATGCTGTAGTACGAAAGAAAGACTGGAAGGATTGGAGATGGTTATGGACTGAGTTGAGGGAAACTCTGATTGGATTCTGCAGAAGAAGGATGACGTCATAGGAGACATTTGGTCCAAACATGAGATGAAATCGATATATCCGAATTAAAAGAATCTTTATTTCTCATTACGGGCAATGGAACTCACAATATAAGTCTTACATAATAAACAGTTATCAATTCTATAAACTAGGAGTAACCTAGGATTTGCTTAAGAAGAGAAATTTTATAACAAGACACAATGAAGTAAATTAAAATGTAAAAAACATTCAAATGTAAACTAATACAGTATATGTAAAATGAAAGAGAATTTAAAGCCAATAATAGCTAACAATTTTCTTCTAACAGGAATGAATAATTAGACCTGTTACTATTAGAAGAGGCCAATCTTTCAGGAGGATTTTGCCACATTTTTTTATACTGGGGATCTTATATAAAAAGTACGAGAAAAAAAAAACTGAAAAGATATAAAACGTGCACATTTCAGTTTAGTTCTTCACAGTTCTTTTCAATATGGAAATATCTGTACAATTGCCTTAGCAACTGGACAGTCGTTTAGTCCAGCAAGATCTCTGGAATTCAACTGAACAGTGATCTGCTCCTTTGTCTTGGATTTGTAAACATCAACATAACTTGTTTATAATGTCCGGATAACTGGAAGAGCCTGTGTCGGTACCAATCTGTCGCAGGATTTCAGCCTCTGAAATAGTATTATAGTGGATCGTAGTGGAAATTAACAGAAAGCTTTTATCTAATCTAATATATGTATGTGTTTTTCCTACTATTAAACTTGTCATAATTTATTCTGTCTCTGTTTCGCTCTGTGACCACAGTAATTCGATGTTAATAATGAATCCAGAGCACGCAGGCCTCCTTAATCAAATGTATTATTTGTGATGCTCAGCTGAAGCTACAATCTTTGTCACATATAGCACAGATAGACAGGCAGTAGTTTAAAGGTAATTTCTTGACATCACAAACGTGAAGGAAATTTCGCTTTGTATTCCTTTGCGGGTAAGCTCATCTTGCTTGTGACGTTCTTATGTGCGCATTGAAACATAACTTGGGGTTTGACATGAATCCTAGGTCTTTGTCACTATTGGTCTTTGTCAGCTCTCGGTCTGGAACGATTGCCAGTGAAAATGGAACAGATATGCCTAACTTTCACTGTGAAAATGCTCACTGGAAAGATCTCCGCCCCCACTCCTCCTGCGCTGAGAGCAGAACCACAGTTTTGCTCAACCCATGGGAGACTGCACATGTCTGAAAGATTCCTTCCCACACAAACGTTGACAATGATACAATCACTAGACGTTGATCTGTACCGGTTTGCCTGCGATAAGCAGTATAGAAGAAGAATCTTAACAAAAGCATGTGATCTGCTCCCCACCCAAGTAGGGGTAAGAATTTGAACTGGGAAAAAACTCGATCTGTGTCACCCCATTCTGTGAACCACTAATTCTTGTAATCTAGATGTATGGAGAAGTGGTTCACATGGTGCTTGATCCTGGATTGATTCAATTTTTATATTATCATCGTTATTATTTTGTTATCTTCTTACTATATCTTATTATAATACTATCCATGTGAAACCCCTTGCAGCATGCCGTAATGGGTACATTGTATCGTGCCTTTACGTACAATAGAGATTAATTAATTGATTAATTAATTAGAGGCCCTTGTAGCGAAGTAACAATATTTGCTAGACGGATAGGCCTCGATAGGACACCATAAGTATACTTTCGGAATGACTTTTTGAAATCATCTGATAATTTTGCCTTGCTTTCTTAATGATGTTATATACACCTGCAAATTTTAGAAACTTTACAACTATTTGCTGTTTTGTACAGAACCAAAAAGGGGAAGTGTGATCATAAGCAGATCTGTTCTCCATTAACTTGGCACAGATACGCCATCCGCTTCCAGTTTCTCTGAGGAGATAAAGTAAAAAAAAAAAAAAAAAAAAAATCTTGACACAATTCATAAGGATATTATAGTACAGTATAGAGTGGGAGGATTGCACAACCTGCAGTCGCAGAGTACTATTAACAGCTCAAGTAAAGTTGGGCACATGTGTTGTATCTCATGTACGATGCTAGGGTGCTCCTGAACTTTACTTTAACTCGCCGGTTCAAGTAAGGATAAGTTATTGTACATCATACACAAAATCCGGATGCGATCCAAATGTCAAAAAAAAAAAAAAAAAAAAAATGAAGGAACTGGTCATGGAATCCCGCCATACAATAATTCACTATCACGAAGTCCATTTGAGAATTGGCTCTCTGGAAATAATCTTGCAATTGCGCATAATCTGATTGATGAAATGATGTACTTTTCACCACCTGTAACAATGGCCAGAATGGTTGCTTTAATAGACTTTGGGTGGATTCATGTTTTGACTCTGAAACTACGGAACGTGAAAACATTCTCTGGCGGAAAAACGAAAAGGATGTAGGAATCTGCTGAGTCCGTGATGCTGTCAATTTTATCGGATCGCATCGTGTGATCTTTACTATTCTAGTATGGTCCAAACTTGTTCCGTTAGATTACAGTTGTCAAGGAAAAACAGGAAGGAAATGGTCAAGGTGGGCACTTCTCTACAATGGCCCTGTACATAATTTATCCTAATCTTCTCTCCAGATTTCTTCCTTTTCCATTTGAAAAACTTTTTTTTTTTTTTTTTTTTTTTGTAAACGATTTACATGTTTTTTAGTGAAAATCATTTTCCTATGATAACGCAAGGAGTTCTGCGCTCAGTGACTGCTCTTCAATCATGGATTCGAGAGGAACCAGTACTGTGTTCTTTATAGAATATCAAGTGATCAAATATACATGTCCAAGATGGTTTCCTGAACAGATATCCGTGATAGTATTGTGTCTTCCTGGCTGGTGGTTATTTAAAACAAATGGAATGATGTTCTGAACACTCCCCTTCACATCTGTCATGGGAAGGTGAGAGTTAAGAACAACTTTTATATCATATATTTGGATCTTAGAAAAGCCTTTGATGCTGTTGCATATTTATGTATGCAACAGTATCAAAGGTATCAACAGTACAGATTGATATTTATCTTAACTCTCCCCTTCCCATCTGTCATGGGAAGGGGAGAGTTAAATCAATCAATACTGAAATCAGTTGTAGAGACAATCACAATAGTCAAAGAGAATTTTTTAAAATAGACTTACTTGCTAAAGAGGTGGAGAGCTACACAAATTCCTAAGAACATGATTGCTAGACAGACAATTATGATGATCATGTTGGTATCGATAGTCACATTTGCTGCTTCCGTTGGGCCCTCTGCAGTAGTGCCACCACCTGCAAAATTGAATGTTTGAGATGAAGCAAGAAAAATCTTATTCTCGAAGGTATAATAAAGATCCGGTACAATAGAAATTGCATTTAATTTGGTTTTGAATAAATTTCATATTGTATCAGTAAAAAAACATAATATGGCCAGAATGCATTAGCATTAGTAGAAGCATGTGATTGAAGAAAGCAAGCTGACGCAGCATCAGCCAAAAAATATCTCATTTCACACATCTATTCGCTCGAAGAGTATGTACAATTTTTCCATGAATTTATATAAGCTATCAACTTCCACAACAACAGGGCGATCAACTACCCGCTGAATAAAAGCAAATTTCCACACAATCATTCTACAACTGTCTTTCCTCAATTTGAAATTATGCCCCGTCAGGTTAGTAATCTGAACAAGAGGAAGAATCCCATCAGTATTGATTTTGCTCAACCCATTCAAGGCCGTATACACCTCAATCATATCACCAGGCAGGTGCGTAGTGGCCAGACTCTGCAATTTGCAGACATTATGCTATTTCTGGTAAGAGGATCACTTTATTTCCTTGACCAATCTTGTTGCCCTTCTCTGTACTCGTTCTAGCAAATCTACATCCTTCCTAAAATAAGGCCTCCAGACCTGTGTGCAGTACTCATTGCCTTACACAATGGGATAATCACACCCTTTTCCCTACTAGAAAAAATTCTGTATACCATTGACAAGACCCCATGACCTGCTCTACCAGCCTGTCTGCACTGCTCAATTATCTTCAGTCCTTTTTCATTCTCTACCACTTTGAGTGTAGTACCACACAGTTAATACGTTTCTCTGGGGTTACTTCATCCATATGCAGTGCTTTGCATTTGTCGATGTTAAACTTCAGTTGCCACTTCTCAGCTTATATGCCCAAGTTTTCTAGATCCTGTTGAAGTAGAATACTGTCATTAACATTCCTGCCAAACATTGTATCATCTGCAAACTTCGACATTAAGCCTGATATACCTTCATCAATATCACTGATAAATATACAAAACAACAGTGGGACCCACACCGAACACTGGGGACTCCACTAATAACATTAGTCCACGAAGGGCAGTATCCACTGGTTACCACTCTTAGTCTTCTCCCACTCAGCCACTCTTTTATTCATTGTAGCAACTTGCCTCTAATGCCATACTGCTCCGATTTGTACAGTAGTCTTCCATGTGCAAATCCAATTGAAGTATATGATATCAAAATTATTTTTGCATCCAGTTCCTTTGTGATCACATCGTAGTATCCAATCAAATTGGTGAGACAAGATTTCCCATTAACAAACCCATGCTGTGTCTGAATTATTCTTGCTATCTTGTCTAGATGATCCTTCAATGCTTCTTTAGCCATTGATTCCATTATTTTCCCTGGAACAGAAGTTAAACTATATATATAGTTCTGTAATTACTCATGTCACCCTTTACTCCCCCCCTTGTGACTTTGGGATACATTTGCAAATCTCTAGTCCGTGGGGAGTCTGGGGACCTCCCCTGGGTCTAAGGATGCTCTCATAAATATGGGTAAGAGTTTGCTTACTTCCTTTGTCGCCTCCTTTAATATAACTGGATAGATCCCATCCTCCTCAGTTGCCTTTCTTATGTTTAACTTCAACCATTTCTCCTCCACTTTGTTCCATTATTTCAAAATCACTTAGCTCCCTGTTAGAGTTTGATAAACTTCTGGCATTCCCCCTCCATGAATAAGTTGAATTACCTCATGCGTGAATGTAGATGCAAAATACTCATTTTGTTTGTCAGCTATCTGAGCAGTATCAACACATATCGAAACATTGATATCAAGTGGGCCAATCTGATTTATCCTCTTTCTTCAAGAGTTTAAACAAGTAAAGATTTCTTTGCATCATTTGCCAAAGATTTCTCGTAATCCGCCTTCGCTTGCCGAACCTCCTTTGTGACTTGATTATAGAGGCTTTTGTGTCACCTGATAATTTTTATGCATCCCATGCATTTATTTTCTCTGCCACCAGTGTCATCAGTTCATCTGACATCCATTTAGGCGTAAACCTGGAACAGTATTTCTTAGTTGGTATGAAAAGCTTGCAAGATTACTTAACTGAATGCTTCCCACTTAGAATTTTCTGTTGGTCATCAGTAGATCCAACCGCACAGAATTTAAAAACTGTCTGAGACCGATGTAGTCACTTTTACGGAAGCAAAAACCCATCCCTTTACCCCTGATGGTAGCTACATCTTTATGAATATCCCACATCAGTACACTGTGATCACTGCCACCTAGTGGTTCCTTTATCTGTAATTTCTTAAAGCATGAATAATCACTACCAATAATCAACTCCCTCTGGTTGCCTCTCGAACATGCCTTAGAAAAGTACGTGGAATTCTACATTTACACTAAGACGGCTACAGAATGGTCATAATACATTAAACTGAGTAATTTTGAATTAATCAGATTAAAGTATTAAACTGGATTTATTAGACTGAATTTACTAAAGATCGGTAGTGCGATTTAAGTCAGATTTATTCTTGAATGAAAACATAATAAAGCCGTCAGATTGTAATAACTGATGGAAGTATGGATGGTTTGAAATTGCTGCCAGTAGCTACGGAAAGATCATAATAGAGTTTGTTAGTTTTGTCCAGAAATTAACAAACCTTACCATTTGAACGAGAAGCAGGTTTCCTACTCATAGCCTTTTCACAATCGAGTTTCGATTTATTAATAGCTTGTTTACGGTTGTAGCAGACATGGGATTTGGCAGAAATGAAGCTGGAGATTTGGATACAAGCCAATTGTGGTATGCTGTATTCATGATGTGAACCTGGAGATTTCTTGCTGTGTAGACCTCCTAAAGAACTTAGCATATTTTTTTTGGCAACCCATGCTTTCGAGAAAGGACAAGAATGTAAAATGAAACGAAGGATTTATTCTAATACGAATAATTTCAGTGACGAGATCTGAGAAAAAGGTAGAACCAAGATTAAAAACAATAGTTTAGTCTAGAAAACAACGAATCGTACAGATTATAACGTAGAGAAGATAATCAGTAATAGCAAAAACCAAATTCAGCATCTCTACCAGATGGGCAGCACAACTAGAAAATAGAAGCCAGCTGGAATAAGTCGAGTTTCAAAAGTTCTTGATGATTTATCAAGTTAAGAGAGTGACATACAGAACAGATATACCTGACAGAATGTGGTAAAGGGATTTTAAGCAAGGAGATTGAAAAAGTGGAGATCACAGATTCGGATCGAAGCGAATGAGACAAGTAATGGTTCAGCAATTAGTTACTTGAGATTCTGTGAAGAGAGGTAGTGGGTTTGGCAGACTGTAGATGGAAATAAACTAAAAGTATGGCTATGATGCCTAAGTATCGGGACACCCATTGGATTTGGGAAAACTGAACCATCATCCCCTTTTTCTGTTAGGAACAGATCACGTTTTACTTAGTGCGAGGATTTCTAATTTTCCAGAGGGAAGAGGAGTGTTCTGAGTTCTTAGCTTATCGCCAATACTCCTTAGATTCTTGAAAAACGATTTGACTTTTATGTATTTTAGGAGTCGCTCTAATTGGTGGGTATAATCCATTCTTGTGTTGGTTGGTTCAAATTAACAGAATACAGAGTATATGTAGAGAAGACGTCCAGCTAAGTTAACCTACTCGCAGTCAGGTTTCATTGCTTTTCTACAGTTACTACCTTACCTTCTTGTGAAAAGAGTCATAAAAAAACCCTGTTGTCAATGTGATTTTTAGCTATGTAGTTTAGACATCTTAGTTATAGATGTCGTGTTCCCCTCTCCTCTCTGAAATCATCCGGAAAATGGGAGAACCAGAAACACAAATAGTAACAACACAATGGTGGACACAATGAAAAGATGATTGAGGGGGAACCGCACCGTGTGTACGCACACAAGCGTGCTCGTGTGAGCTTACCACACTGCTTGGAACCCCACCCCCCACACGCAAATATATCTCGCTACGCTTTTGCTGGGTGTAAACGCTAATTCAAATAAAACTTTTGATTTACTTTCGCATCTGTCACATAATACGTATATTTACAAGAAATCTATAAAAATACATTCACGTGAGGAATATATCCAGATATTTCTATCTCTATCATTAATGCTGTTCACATCAAAATTTATGAAAAAGTATATGAAAAATTTAAAAAAACACGTCTCATATTCTTTTATCCTATTATTATTTTTTGCAAGTGTTTTCGAAGCAGCGTCAAAGATTTTCCCGAATTATCTTTAGAATTGAAATACTGATACGAAATATAAACAAAGAAACGTTAAAATACATTAAAAGAAAAAGCCAAACAAAATCCCTATTTAAAATGCTGACGCGATAACGAAATTTGTACATACTCTATTATGTTACATTTACAATCCATTTTGTTAACAGGTATGAGAATACTTTGCGTGAACTCTACAACACCGCATATCTTTAAAAGATTGTATGATGGTACCTACCCGCTTTACACAGGCTTCCATTCCTGTCCTGCATTACATAGAATCCTGAGCCACATTCGCAGAATCTATCTCCACATACAGAATTCCTGTCGAAGAACTCGCACTGAACATCGTATTTGCAGCCTTCTCCTAACTGTTTCACTGAAATGAAACGGATTCCATAATTAAACAGCAAAATTGAAACTATGCGCACAAAAGAACTGATAACTAATCATAAAGCATTGCGTACCTTTCCGTGAAGTTACCAAAATTGAAAAACCAACCGTGATTGGGAATTGCCAAAATTTACTGATGCCAGTTCACTTAAGAGAAGATAAATACCAGAATCTTTTCAGTTGACTTAAAATTCAATTATCAGGTGTTAAACGAATTCCTCTCTGTAATATTTCTCCATTATTCAAAATTTTCGTCTTGGTGTGTCTGAATACTAGACAAGCACGCAATGTTTATTTCGCGGTCCCCCTCCACAAAATGACACTGGTCCAAAATGAAAAGTTATTCCTTCTGGATTCATGGCCAAAGTGACACATTGCTTTATAGTGGCGAATACTGTGGTTGTGCTTGTGACAATTTTGAAGTAAAAGTAATGTTTTTTGCATTATTACTTCGCTGAAGAAAAGCTCTATTTGAAGTGGGTAATTTTTCTTTAGAAAGTACGTTGTGATGAGTAGCCGTGAAGTGAGATTTGTAAAGGGGGGATACGGATACAAAAAAACCGGCTGAACTTTGGTGTCGATCTATTTCTCTGCGATTGTTCATAATCGGACATAGGTTTATATGGACTTAAGAACTAACGTTTCTTTTGTTGGTGTAATTTACAAATACTTGCGTGTACACACACACATTCATATTTTGCTAATGTATATCTTATGTATTGCCAAAATGTAGGCACATCAGCAGGTATTTTATGCCTACTGTACTCATACACACATGCAAAGAGTATATTGCCAAAAGAACCCGCATTCCCCCTGGAAAATATGGATCATAACCCGTTCAGAAAAAAAAAAACATATCCATAAGCGCCATCCACGTGACAGGAACACGTAAAAAAAGAACAGTAAAAAGCAGTGCAGTTGTATTCCCCACTCAAAGTAAGTAGATCAACGATTTTTTTTTTTTTTTTTTTTTGATTTGGTAGTTGTTGGCACATCGGCTTCTGTGGCCATATTGCACCTCCCAAGGTTTTTTGCAGTACTTTGATCCAAGCCCGAGGCGGAATCGAACCCGCGACCTTTGGGTTGCCGGGCAGGTACTTTACCCACTCGGCTAGCCCGGTCGGCGTAGATCAACGAAATACAGTAGATGGCCTGCCTGGAGCTTAACGACTTCCAAAGAGGAATCATTATACGAAGTGTGGTAATCAAGTTCCTGGACTGGGGCAGTTTCGGTCTTGATCCATGACCGCACGAAGTCCAGAAACTTGCAAAAAGAGTCCTCCGAACTTTAAAATCAGATACTTAAGATATTGTTATATTTAGTGTTCAGATACAAGTTGAAGGGCATCTTAAATTACTACACTACATTAATTCAGCTGCACGCATCTTTGGAAATCTTGTTGATAACAAGTGAAAATCTGTTCTTTAAATCATTGTCATTCCGAGATTTTGATCACGAGACTCAGAGCTGCCAACCTTCCATTGAATCTTTATTATTGCATGAAGGATTACCTGGCTGATAGAGCAGTGCAAGGTACCACACCATATAAATGCCTCGGTCGCCCAGTCCGCAGGGGCTGCCCCCAGGGTTCTGTCCTGGGGCCACTCCTGTGGAACTTTGTCCTAGACGAATTCCTCGCCATGGATCTGGGTGGTGTGGAGGCCCAAGCTTATGCAGATGACTTGGTCTTGACCATCGAGCCTGACAGCAGATCCTCCTTAGAAATGCAAGCAAATGATGCCCTGCAAAAGCTGCTAGATTGGACGAAGCTACACTTGCTCAAACTAGCACCCGACAAGACAAAATCGGTGCTGCTAAAAGGTATGCTAGACTTAAGGAGACCACCACAAATTAAGATTGAGAACAAAACAGTTAAGCTGTGCGAACAGATTAAATACCTAGGAATAATCATGGACAGAAAATTAAATTTCAAGCCACACCTAGAATATATTAAACAAAAGATAAGAATATACGCGGCCCTCATCGCTAGAGTCACTCGCAGGGACTGGGGACTCAGACGTACTACCCTGTCTCTGTACTATAAAGCTCTCTTCATCCCTGCCATCACATATGGCTCCCCTGTCACGCGGTACACGCGGGCGGCACTAGAAGTGAATAAACGGATCCTCGAAACCATTCAGAGGGCCATCCTCCTTACTATGTCGAGAGCAACTAGAACGACTAGCACGGCTGCCCTCCAAGTCCTGGTAGGAGTTCTGTGCCTGGATCTCGAAACTATCCGCTGTGGTCTGCTCTACCATCTTACCAGAAACATATCGGCTACAATGTATGACCTCACCACTGACAACACTAATGACCGCAACTGTGAGAAGAGAAGAATCACCGACCACCTCGTCCAGATTTGGCAGAGGAGATGGAGCAACACAGAAAAAGGTGCAGTGACCAGAAGATTCCTCCCCACTGTCACCAAGCTGTACCCTAAGGCGCCAGCGTGGTTTCGCCCTGGTCGAAATACCACCTTCCTCCTTACAGGGCACGGCCCGTTTAAAGCTAAACTTCACCAACTTGGCATCATAAATAACGCGGACCGTCACTGTGGCAACCCAGAGTCCTGGAGACACTTAATGTTTGAGTGCGATTTGTATGATGACCTACGACTACGCCTAGTAACAGCAATCCAATATATCCCAGACAACCAAGAACCCAGACTGTTAGACACTCAGGAGGACTACAAGGCACTCATAATATACCCAGGATCTATTTTCTAGAAGGAAAACAATGATAGAAATACACCAAAGGCAACCAGACTAGAAAGAATGCAGGAGGTCAAACAAGTAAAAAAAAAAAAAAAAAAAAACTCAGCTTACAACAGAAAGTCAAGACTTCAGGATGATTTTGTCGGCCTACTGTCGACCCAAAACTGCACTCCCTTGTGCTGTTTTTTTTTTTTTTTTCGGGGAGGGGGTGAGGGGGTATTTGTTCTTCTCCTCTCCTCCCCATATTTTTTTTTTCATTCCCTCTCCTCGCCTCCCCATGTCGTGGGGCATGGGCATGCCCCACTTAAAATGGGGGATCACCTTCCTATCCGACCCCCTCTTCTTCCTATTTCATCCCCCCGTCTACACCCTCCCTCCCATTACTTTCTCTTGTACAGCGACTGCCCTACATGTCCAAATTCATCACATCAAATTTTGCCCGACCTGTTAGGCTCTCTAGAATTCGTTCTTTCAGCGTAAAACCTCACACAGCTCTTTCTAAATGCAATTTTACTTAAATCAACAGCGATAACTCCAACCTTTATTTTAGGTCCTAGTCACCGAAATCCCAGGAAAGTAAGTGGCAGGACCTGCCAGAGTATAATTAGTCTCTTGGTACACTCGGCCGGCGTCCCCGTCGCTAGGTATGGTAACGCCGGGTCCCACTGGGGGCCCGGCGGCGAACAGGCCGGATGAACAATGGGCACAACAAACTAAATGCCACATGACCCATACATTATTTTTAAACCTCTGGCATCGACAGGGTACTGTCACTCGATACATAGAACATACGCGGAGATGGGAGAAATCCCCGGAGCCGTTAGACCCTCAACATACCTATACCTATACCTATACCAGCAACATATGCTTCGGGAGTCTGGTTTCATAGAGCCGTCAATGTTAAACTCCGTTCCAAGCTCATCTCCATTCAACGGATTATGCTGCTTGCCATGCTCCGGGCCTGCAGGACAGTGTCCTCTGCTGCTCTGCATGTCCTTGCTGTCATGCTCTGCATGTCTGCATGTCATCTTCAAAGGACTATGCTATCGTCTAAAGCACGGAGTTCCCGGCGAGATTCTCGGCATCTCATGCAACTTAACTGCTAACATCAAAGACGAGAAACGGAGAATCTGGAATGAATTTATCAATGTGTGGCAATCACGATGGGATTCCAGTACTACTGGTCAAGTCACCCGCTCTTTTGTTCCTGCAGTTACCTTCCCTCTCAACAAGAACGTCCGCCAATGGTTTTCTCCCAGCCTAACAACATTGTATATACTTACTGGACACGGCTCCATCAAATCCGAACTATTTCAATTTGGCTTGTCTGACACCAATCTCTGCTTGTGTGGTGCTGAGGAAACCTGGACGCACATTCTGTATCGCTGCAGCCTGTACCACGATTACAGAGGTACACTACAAACTGCTGTCAGCAACTTCTCTGAAGGAAATGAAGTGGCGCTGACTGAAAATTCTCAATCGTTCTCGGCTCTACAACAGTTCTGCTCTGCTGTTTTCACCAAAAGAAAGCAACTCTTCTCAAGTTTATCAACATATCAAGAACAAGGAACCAACCCAACACCCTGCAATGTCTATCGATATTTCTTAAAACTGATATCGCCTGCCATCCACTTTTTTTTTTATTTTTAAAGCTGGTACCCCAGTTTGGGCAGCTGTGGATACAGGATTAGCTAATACCCATTGGTATAGCACTACCTCCGGTGGGTGCGGTTTTTGTTCTTCCTAGGACAGAAAAAGACCGCTGTCTTGTGGTTCCTGTGCCACAATTAATACTTCTGATTAGTTGCGTGTTTGCTGTGTGAACATGTTACATGTTCATTACACCTATAACATTGTAATTAACACGATTATATCATTGTATGTATCATTATATATTGTATCATTATATGTATCATATATATATATCTTTGTATACATATCCATGTATGTACATAGCGGATTTGCCAGTTTCTGGCTAGGGGCCGCTTGCTTGTTGTCTTGTTAATAAAGAAAAACCAGCAACTCTTGGCATCTGGCAAACCAGATGGGACACGAGCCGCTCTAGACATGTAACACGAATCTTTATATCAGATATTACCTTTGCTACTGGAAGGAACGTTAAGAGATGGTTCAGGCCTAGTCTTTACTCATTATTCTTAATCCCTGGTCACGGGTTTTTAAATTCAAAATTATTTCAGTTCGGCCTTGTCAACTCATATCTTTGTTCTTGAGGGTCCGAGGAAACTCGGGCTCACGTAATTTATCTTTGCTCCAAATGCAATGACCAAAGATCAACAATAATATCTCATTCTAATTTCGCTGAAGGAAATGAAGCTATTCTCATGGACAACGAAGAATCTTTTCAAGCATTCCAAAGATTTTCACTTGAAGTATTTACAGAGAGAAAACAGATGTTGGCTGGTTCGTGCTTCTTCCCACTGCTTCTTGTCCAATTGTCGGACCTCTTGCAAAAATAACTATGCCTTCTACAGCTACCGCTTAAACTTCCGACCAGTATTTTATGCGTACGTTAATTGTTCCACAGACTTCTTACAAGTGTAGAAACATATCCATGCATATGCTAAAATGCATGCCAAAATGCATATTTTAAATTAAATGCTAAAATGCAGAATCTGCGCTGATTTGGCAATGTACCCCTAAATTTCAAACCATAAAAGAAAACTCAAACCGATACTTGACTTAGGCCTCTTGGAGTCTACTGAAATTGTTATTTACGGATTCCAGGTACCTATAGCTATTACTATAATTATAAAATAGGCCTACTTATTTGACGTACCTGGATAAAGTACTTACTAGATACACTGCTTGATAGAATTAACAGAACACGTAGAAAACGTGGTGTAACTCGTGCAGCTTGCGATGGAGCAAGGACAAAATTTGCAAAATTTGAATGGTGGTGGTGTACCATAGAATAACAATGAAATGAGGTGATAGCGAGAAACTTGGGACAGGTATCAGGGACATTTATAGGGGTTGTATAAAAACTACCAAAAATGCATGGTCTATCTTCCCTTCTCCTGGGCAGGGGAAGGAGACCGCTCTGCTGTCCCCCCGCCCTTAATATTTTATCTAACTTAACATCATTTGCAATGACGTTAAGTTACACAAAACATTAAGGTGACGCGAACTGACATTAAACAAATTACATTACAAATATGGCGTACCATGAGATTTAAAACATTAAACTTAAATAAACAAAATGACGACTGTTACATATACGATTTACCGTACTGACTATTGTCACCACAGTTCATGGGAGAGAGCAGCAGGAACAGTGCCAGGCTCATTTCCCGTTATGCTCAGTTAATTCACAGGGGTTTCCAAGTGGTGACTCATAATAACATGAATTAATACGAATATGATGGCGTATTGTGTCTGGCTTTCATGGGCTGGCAAGAAAGGCTCGTCTTACATCCTGTTCGACCTCTTCCCAGATGTTTAAATGGGTCGAAACCTGGGGATTGGGGAGCTATTGAGGGAGGTGAAGGTTTTGGAGCATATCATTACTACACACGTCTAGAAGGCGCCATCACCTTCAGGTAAGGTAACAACCGGAACATCGAAGTGTGCACATGTTCAGCAATGATCGTACGACAGGTCTCTGCCCTCAAACGTCCTTGTGCACGTATTCTAGAAAAAAATTTCCAGCATGGGGGATGTGCCTTTACTGCTCGCACCATGCGAGGATTCGTCTTCACACACGCATCCTTCTCTCGGCATGATACGAAACGCGACTAGTCCGATCGCCACGACTTCTAATCATCCACTGTCCAACCGTGTCACCAGCTCAGACAGATTAAAAAAAATTCAAGTATTACAACTGGTTTCTGAGGACTAGCGGGAACGTCCTGCTTTCTGGGTGAACATTTTGGTGCAAATGGACAACGAAGAATGTTTCACCTTCAGTGGTCAAGTGACTTTTATGTCCTTTTCAGAAGTCAGAAATCTCATCTGATGTGGAACTTATGCGGCAGTTCTAAAATGTACGTGATTTGTATTCTCAGTCACACGAAAGTTTACACCCCTGGAAAAAATCACCACTGATTCCAGTATGTATCTTTGACGTATTAGAAGCCACAAATGAGATGATGACCACTAATATGGTCATCGTCTCATTTTTCTCTGCATGTCGATAAATTTCTGCACCCGAATTTTCGAAATTGGTGGATGGGAGAAGGTGATTTGATTCTATGGCCAACGTGATTCCTGCACCCTCACATCGCTGGATTTTTCTCTCAGGTTTATCGTCATTATAAATAAATTTATATGAACCGAAGAACAGAGCCGATTATGTTATCTCATATGGTAAAGCGAATGTAGTAAAACGCTGACTTTCATTGGCACATATATGAAAGACCACAGAATACACGCAATTTACAGACATTCTGTAGATTGCGAGTGTTGATTGATTTTCTGTTTGTTGGAAGAAAAACCTGAGTTTCCGGAAAAAACCCCTTCGTACCACTCTCGTCCGAGACCGACTAACTCCGCCACGTTGTGAAAAAGGCCCATTAAAATTCCTCGCGTCATCGATGGACTCGAACTGGGGTCATTTCCACCCAATATGGGAAGGTCGGCGATTCTGCCTCATTTTGTATTCTTATTACTAGTTCGTTTGAAGTCATTCTCTCTCTCTCTCTCAAACAGGGTTTTTGAACGAACGAATCAGAAACTTCAGAATATTTGTTATAATTTGTTAAATTTCGATAACTTTGAATGCCTTTCCATCTGTATTGGACAGTAGAAAACCTAATATTAATATATTTGCTTATTTGTCGGTCCAATAATTCTGTTTATTATTGAGTCTGTACAATAATCGTTTTGGGAGAATGATGTGGTGAACCACGTTTCCAGCCCAGAAGCCAAATCTGGGTCCTTTGGGATATATCGAACAACAAATGACAGCAAGAAAAAAGACGTCCTGGTTTAATTATTCAAAACCTTACGGGAGAAAGTGGGGCAAGTTTCTAGTTTTTACACACTAAAAACTTGCAAAAAGAGTCCTCCGAACGATTAAACCAGATACTTAAGATATTTTTATATTTAGTGTTCAAATACAAGTTGAAGGGCATCTTAAATTACTACATTAATTCAGCTGCACGCATCTTTGGAAATCTTATTGATAACAGTGAAAATCTGTTCTTTAAATCATTGTCATTGCGAGGTTTTTACCACACCCCACAGGGAAAAATCATATGGAGTAAGGTCAGGTGACCTTGGGGGTGCTTGTACAGAGGAGCAGCACATTTAATCTAGAGATGTGAAAGATGCATCCAAATGTGGTGTCCAGGTAGACACATGATGTGGGAAAGATGAGTGGGGGAGGGCCCCGTCCGCTTGAAATTATCCATGCGATAACTGAGCAGCTTTATCTAATCATTAAGGATTTTTATTCCAACAGATTTATCACTGTAGCCTAAAATTATCATTTCAGAGCTAGACCTGTTTTATGTGGCTGTCCTCAGGTCTCCATTTTAGATCCCTTCTTCTGGAACCTATTCCTCAATCAATGGCTTCTTAAGCAGTATGAATGTTGTTCCTCGTTAGCCTTTGCTGACGATCTAGCCTTATTTTTTATGGTAATTCAGCAGCTCAGCTGGAAGTTAATGCCAAAAATGTTTTAAAGGATCTTTTTAATTGGGCTTCTCTTAATAAATTAAAAATCTCTTCATCCAAAACTTGAATGATTGTTTTTAAGGGTCGTCTTTCCACTCATCAAAATTAATAACCAGTCTATTCCTTTTATGATAACGACTAAATATTTGGATCTTAAAATTGACAATTGACTAATGTTTCTACTCGATATTACTCATCTTGCGGATAAAATTTAAAAGTTTGTTCGTCCTTATTTCCAGGCAGCAGTGGGGACTTAGTGCAAAAACTCTTCGTCTTATTGTTACTTATGGGGCTGGAGCCTGGTTTCATCGTGCAAGGCATCTTACCGTTCAATCAAAGCTTATTCTATTCAACGTATTTTCCTTCTTCGTACTTGTTACACGGTCTCCACTTTCGCACTCCAAATTCTTGCTGGTATCCTTCCTCTTGCTCTTCTCTTAATATACAGAGGGCTTTCTTGTTACGTTCGACAAAGCCGTTCTTAGGAATTTGATGGCATTTTAATTGACCCTGAAGCATCTCCTGAAGAGGAAAAATGTCGCTGTTTCCAAATTTTAATTTCTCTTTGGCAAGAACGTTGGTCTTCCTCATCCAAAGGTAGAACTGTTTATATGTTATTGCAGTGATGAGCACTGCACTGCACTGTAATACATACAGCACATTTCCAATTTTGTAATTCCTGTTTAATTTTATCGCGATCTTAAAGCGTAGATACCAAAATAATCTTACATCAGTCTTCAAATATGAAGTGCAGTAAATGTCAGAAAGTAATTCTCTTCGGAAATGTCTTAAATATTTAAAGATCTTGAGCCTTGACCAGGTCACTCGCAATTCCCGCTGCTAAAAAAGTGCGTTTTGCTTTTATCGACCGTGAACGAGATGGGTCGTGGCCCGATCGATAAGTACAGCCAGTTTTCTCTCACCAGCTGCAAGTTCCCGTCAATGTTTTCACTCCTTCTTTATCTTTCGCTTTCCGATGATAAATATACAGAAAGGCTGCTACAGGGAAAAAAATTTCCAGCGAAGACATTTCATAAAATGTCTTTACACCAGCAGGGCTTTTAATAGAGCTTTATTAATAGGCTAATGGACGTAAATGGGGGAAAAAAACAAGGTCTATTTTAAGATATAAGTAAGCGCTTATATTTTCATATCCATTATTAAGAAGAAAATAAAATTCATTACTGTAACTTTCAGGAGTAAGATTGCTCTAGAGGACAGAAATTCTAGAGGCGATTAAGGTCATTCGCTAGCTGCCCTCTCCTCCCTCATTCCGTAATTCCTGGTACTGATTTCTTAGACCACACGTATATAAATACTTTGGTGGTGAGAAGGGGTGGAATTGTAGCGTGAATGACCTTCACCTACCTACAGAAATTTTCTCTACTATATTAGACAGATCTACTGTTCACAGCTTGTAAATATATATAGTGGCGGACAAAAAAAACTGCATCACCTTAAAAAAGTAACACTTGTAGTGAAACGTAAAAGATATTATTTTATTATAGTCATTTTGTTTGTCGCAAAGCAAAAGTATTGCATCAGATAACGCTGCTATTGCATCAGACAGTAATTTCAAGGTATTGCATCAGCCGTTTCTATAAATACGGCGTTGGAAGGGTATACACGCTCATTAGTATCCTGTTTTTGAGGAGGTGTAAGCATGGCTCCATATGTTCAGTTGACACCGAGAAAAAAAAGTGTAGCTGTTGCTCTGTCCCTGCCTGGGACAGAGCAACGCGTGCTATGGCTGCTAAAATAGGTTGCCACCAGTGAACAGTATCGCGGGTGCTGAAATTAAAGCGTGAAACCGGTGATGTGAAGAGAAGACCTGGATCAGGCCGTAAGAGAGTGACTACGCCTTCCCAAGATCGATATTTGAAACGGTTATGCCTTCATAATCGCCATGCTAGGGCTCCTGATCTAAAACTGGACTTTGAGATGGCCTCCGGTGTTGAAACAATGCACGGACTGTTCAAAGACGGCTTTCGGAATGTGGTCTGCATGACTGTCGGCCCAAGAAGAAGCCTTTGTTGACCTAACAAATGAGGAAGAAGCGACTTGTTTGGGCTAAAACGCATGTTTCGTGGACAAAAGAGCAATGGGACACCGTCATCTTTTCGGACGCATACCATTCTGACGGTATAACACCGACTATAAAGTTCCCCGAAGGTCAGATGGTCTGGGGATGCATAACAAGCAACGGGGTAGGGCGAATTAAGTTTATTAACGGAACGGTGAATGCAGAAACCTACACTGCTATTTTGGAGATTCTGAAACCCGTTCTTAGGGATCACCACACAGACGTCCACAACTGCATTTTTCAACCGGACTCAGCACCTTGCCACATAGCAAAATTGGTAAGTTTTATGTTATTTAGATTTAATGATCAGCTTGTCTTCTTGTCTCGCTAGGCATAAAACATACTTTTACTGATGTTTTCGCTCGTTTTTCTCCCTTACGTTTCAGTCATACCTCACAAATGCTGGCACTAGTGTTGGACTGGCTCGGCAACAGTCCGGATTTGAAAATTGCTGGTACATAATATCGTCTAAAATTGCTCAGAAAAAGCCAACGAGTGATTCAGCTTTAGGAGAGCATCGTAAGGGTGTGGTACAACAAAATTGTATTGTGGTACAACTGCGACAACCGTATGTCCAGAAGTAGAGTTAACTCAATGCAAGATCGTTGCAAGGCGGAACAACAAAATATTGAGGATTTATTTTGCTGATTTACAGTACATAATGCTTGTCATTTCAGTTTGTACACGTAAATGCAATAAAATGTATATTTGGTTGTCATGATTTCCATTTGCATGATTTCTCATAATTCCATTAATTATGCATTTTACCCTTTGGAAAGATATTTATGAAAATTTGGTATATCAAGTGGAGTCTTTTTATTAGATTTCATTCACAGATGTATTAGTAAAATAATAAGAGGAGTATACCTCAATACTATATTGAGGTATACTCCTCTTATTATTTTACTAATATTATTATCAACGTAGAACATATTGAGTAGCACAGCTCTGATTCATACTATCTAATTCACAGATGTATATATCCCATCTAGCAAATGCATTTAGAACATTTCTGCAACCCACAGTGCAGCGCAAAACATTATTTGCAAAATTCACAAGATGCATTTTATTTTGTCTTCCACTGTATGCACGTTGAGAGGGACGGGCAGATATTAGTTTTCAAGGTTACCGAGGATGCCTTTGATATCCCTGAGGGCTTTGGTCCGAAAACGAAGTTTTCAGAAATTCTAAGAGTAGTTTGGTGAGGAATCGCCTGCAACTACACGTAAGAGGGGTGGTCAAAAGGTTTTGAGAACTGAGTGTATAAAATCTATTAATAAATTACAGAACAGGTTACTTTGGTAGCTTATAAAATAACATGATATTGGCAGAACATTACCAACATAAAATTTTATTTATTTATTATTAGTTTTTTTTTATTTGTAGGTAGAAGAAGAACCCAGCAGATCGAGTATCGTTCAGTAATCAAATATTTGACCAAAGAGGCAGAAGTGCTAAAGAAATGCATGGAAGAATGATTGCAGTATTTGGAGAAGTATCACCCAGTGAAGCTACTGTTGCGAAATGGTCAACAGAGTTCAAAAAAGGACGGAACTCAAGTTGAGGATGATCCAAGGCCTGGTTGGCCATCTGAAGCAATCAATTCTGACCATATTGCCCTCTGATATTAGATGCGCAAAGCTTGCCAACATGATTTCGTTACTTTGTCAATTTTTATATAGTTACAAAACACAGAGGGTTGTTTTCCCCTTAATTTGCACGCAAAATTAAGGGAAAAACTGAAACACTTATATCCAAGAGATGATTTCTTATTTTATATAGAGAAATAGAAGTGCAATAATTTAATCGAATTTCAGTTTCTTCAATATTCACAATTTTGTGAATACTGCGATTTGGGTCTTGTTGACTTGAACTCAACTAGCTAAATTTCCTTAAAAAATGAAACATCCTGATTAAGTTGGTAAACATTGAATATTTTAAAAATTTAAAACGGAATTTTGAGCAACGTAACACTGTTGATTCCTTATTTAAGAAGAACACACAAACAAATGACGATGGAATGATTGTGTCTTATAAAATTGCAGAAAACATTGCAAAAACTGATAGTGCTTATACAGTTACTGAGACTGTTATACGACCCGCATTAGAGACTGTAATTTCAACAGTGATGCTTCAAAATCCTTCCAGAATTTTAAAAGCATTTCCATTGAGCAACGATTCAATTCGAAGACGAATCAATGAGTTGCTAGTTAACACTGAAGAGCAACTAACTGACAAACTAAAAATGAGAAAATTTTCAATTCAGATTGATGAATCCACAGTTATTGACAATAAAGCCCTTCTAATGCCATATTTGGTTATTTCGATCATGGCTTGATGAAAAACAAATAACATTGAAAAATTGGTTTTCTGTGTCACTGATGGTGCTACCTCCATGTTTGGAAGACAAAGGTTTTATAGCTCACCTAAAGGAAATACAGTATGTCCCGAAGTTCTTGCAATACACCGCATTGTGCTCCGACCCCATCTGGTTGAAATTAGCAAATGAGGCTTCTTTTACATACAGAAGTCAGATGGCTTTCTAAAGAAAACTGTCTAACAAGATTTGTAAACCTTTTTGATACGATAATTAGTTTTCTAGAAAGAGAAGGAGACAGAGATTTAGCAAACACAAAACCAACATACAGTATACTATATGGCTTGGATTTTTCGATAACTTAATGAAGTATCACTTCAACTTCAAGTGAAAAACTGGAAGTATTTGAAAGCAATTTAACGAGAAAACAATTTCGTGGAATGCAAGAGTTAGCTGAAATCAATGAATCTCTAACCGAGAATAATCTTAAGAATTATTCAGATCTTTTGTGTTCTTTAAAAGGTAAAATGAAAAATAAATTGTCAGATTTATTTTCTTTTGAAGTGAAGCCATGGATGTTAGATCCAGCTTGATGCAATGCCGGGTCTGCTAGTGAAGAAATTCAAGAACTCATAGAATTAAAATGTAACGAAGAACGTAAATATAAATTCGAAAAAGGTGGAATGGCTCAGTTGTGGGGATGAAAAAGAACTAAACTTCTTTATCCAACAATGTGGTCTGAAATGGCCAAAGTACCTCTTTGTTTTCCAACGTCTTGTAGGGTTGAAAATGGTTTTAGTTCAGTAAATAAAATATTAACAAAGGAAAGAAACAGAATTGATATCTGTTCAAGAGGAGACATTAGAATTAAACTTACTAACATCATACCGAACATCGACCTTTTAGCTAAGAAGCTTCAGGCTCAGGGATCCCATTGAAAAAAAAAAAGAGTAAGTATAAAGTATTTTCTTGTTTAAAATTTCATGGGAAGCGATTAGGAAAAAAAATGTCTAAAATAGGGGGCGATAATTAAAAAAAGGTTGAGAAACACTGTTCTACAGCTTCTAAAAGCAAAATCACCCATACTAGCATAATTACAAAATCGCTCTTGGAAGAAGAACTGCTCTCTGCGATGGTTCAGAATACAATGCCATCTGAATCTACGATGGTTCGAAACCTCTGTACACGTGGTAATTCAAGATGAATTACCACGTGTCCCCCTAAAACGGCACCGAGAAGTCCCCCTAATTACATGTAGTATACTTTGTGTCGCGGTACAGACTCTGTAAATGCCAGATATGGTGTGAGTTTTGCTGTTGGTCTGCATAGTGTAATATTGGGTTGTGTTAGTTTGTCATTCCTCTGGCATTTAATCGCGGGGCCTCTAGTGAGACCGTCCACACCCCAACGAGGAAGCAGCCAGGTATAGTAGGAAACAGATATATAAGACTCTGGTAGGGATAAGCCTTGGACTGAGCCTGAGCTTGCCACCAGTGAAGGCCCCTATATAAAAAAAAAAAAAAAAATTGAGTGTACAGCTCTGATTCATACTATCTAAAAAAAAAAAAAGCTGAAAGCTTTTTATTGGAAAGGGAACGCGGGGGTGATAGTTAAAGTGCTGGAGAAAAGGGGATGAAGATAATAGAGGTGATTAATAGGAAGACGATCCACCTGGAAATTGGAAATTAAAGAGGTAGAGGGGCATCCCTGTGGACAGAGCCTTCCCACCACAGGTAGAGGACTGTCAAGAGTAGTAATAGGTTTGTGGTTGTAGGGTCCAAGGCGAAATGGTTAGGTTGAATGGTGGGGAAGGCAAGAAAGAATTATATGAGGAAAAGTTACGTTGGGGGAGAGATCGCACAATGGACAGTACCTCTCTGCTTTATGATCCCACACCGGTCAGACCAGCTGCAGCCGGTGTCAGGTAATCCCACATTGTGACACAATGGAGGAGGAGGCATGGTATTAACAAGGCAGGGGCATTTCTACTAGATTGCCTCACTGCAGTCTAATTTGGGGGAGGCCTCCTTGAACAACACACATTCTTCATGCACTCAACCCAACTATACACTCAACTGCACTTACACAGGTACACATTTTTATTATTTTTTTTGATATATTTAGGGACAGACTGGAAAACACACATAGCATAGATCACAATCACACTTTAGTCAGGACGCAAGTGTGCCCCCTGAATATAACAGCCACCTAAGCCAACCTTTCTCAATCTTTTTACCCTGGAGGAATCCTGGAAATAATTTTCAGGTCTCAGGAAACCCCTGCATAAAAATTATTGTATCTACAGCTCACGGTACATTAGCGTGATCAGTAAGGTGCAGATAAAATAATCCAATAATAATTGTCAATGCTGTTTTGAGCGGAGAATGATATTTTTCTATGGATCTGTTTGTTTGTGTGGTTCCCCCCTCCCCACAAAGGATATCACCTCTAATGCGAGTCAATAGTGTAGGTAGAGGAAACTTCAGTTTTTCTTTTTTTTTTTAAATTTCCTACTTGATTTTTTTACCTTATCCCAGTAAGCGTAAAACTTTTATCAAAATTTGTACTATACAAGGTGCTAATGAGGTATGTGCAAGCGTAGTTTTTTCACCCTATTTAAAACTAAAAAATTACTTTTTAGCCAAATATTTTAGCCAAAAAGGATTTAAAAAAAAAAAGGTAGTTAAGATTAGCTTATCTTTCTTGAACTTAATCTCTTTCTTTCCTTTTAATAAATTTTAAAAACTCACAAGGCAAACATAATAAAGTTCTGTTAAATAAATGGCTTAAGCCGAAATGGATTTAATTTTTCCAAAGGTAGGCTCAGTAGATTTTATTTAAATAAAGGTTGTAAACTGATTTTAATTAATGTTATTTACAGCATGAAATTTTATTGACAACGTTGAATAGTAAAGCTACTAACACCACAGCAATTTGAATAAAAATAGTGTGAGTTTTGAGCCTAAGACGCAATTTTATACCAGACTTTGAAAGAATATTTTCTTACTGAGTGACATGATCAGGCTCAAATATAGGTCTAGCAGTTACAAAATTATTATACACGTGTTGGTTTTTATTGATCTCTTTTATAGGCCTATTATGCATAAAAAGTGTTATTTTTGAAACTAAAAATAAATAATGAAATTTACCTCTTTAATGTGAAACTTGTGTTTGTTTTTTGCTGCACAAATACTCCATTCTGGGTCGAACTTGAGATAAGCACACACGGATTTCATCTTCAACTGAAATTAGACGATTTCTGTCCTTGCTCTTGATGCTTGTTAAACAAGAAAAAGCTTGCTCACACATATAAGAAGTTGAAAACTGCAGAAAAAGGTTAATTGCTGTCTTGAATGGCAGAATACTCTTCTTTCAAAGAAATCCAGAATTTGTCCAGGGGCAGAATTTGTCCAGGATCAGTAAATCTCATCTTGAGTGTACGATCAAATTGAAGCTCATAAAATTCTTCCTCTTCTCTCAAAGTCAAGTTCTGAGGGATGAGCAGCAGATTCAGAGAAAGGGTCCCTCACCTAGTCATACACGTGTTGAAAAGGAGAGAAAAAATACTGTTCAATTTTGTTCTGCATTTCTTCCAAGTTGTTTCAATAAGACTTGAGACTTGCTGATATCCTTCCTCACTCTCAAATCCAAGCAGCAGCGGAATCATTTCCAGATTTTCTTTTGCAACATGATTTTTCCAAAGATTCAGTTTCCTTTTAAATCCAAGAATCCACACGAAGGCAAAACATTTTCTCCAGAGCCTTGCAGAGACTTGTTCAACTGGTTCATGTGATGAAAAATGTCTGCTAAGTAGGGCTAGTTTCTGCAGCCATTCCTCATCTTCAAAGCACACAGCAAAATCTGGCCTACTATTTTCTTGAAAGTACTCCTGAATTTCACCTTTCAGCTCAAACACTCTGTTGAGAACTTTTCCTCTGCTAAGTCACAAGATTTCTGTCTGTAGCAGGAGATTTGTGTGCTCTTTGTCCAGATTTTCACACAGTTTTTTAAACATTCTCGAGTGAACTGGTCTTTGTTTAATAAAGTTAACCATTTTGTAGCATCATCCAGAACTTTTTTCGTTTCATCTCTAGGAGTTTTTGACACCAGCACCTTTCTGTGAAGAAAGCAGTGTGTTGTGACAACATCAGGATTTTCTTTTTTTTACAAGCGAGAGAGGCGAAACCTCTCATGGAGCCAACCATTGATGCGGGCACCATCAGTACAGATGCCAACACAGTTCCTCCAAGATTTGTTTGTTTCCAGATATGAAGACAAAACATTAATATATCTTGGCCTTTGCTTGTTTTGGGCAGCAGTTTGCAGCAGAAATAGTTTTCTTGAATTTTACCATCATTCAAATGATGGTAAAATTCAAGTAAAATTACAAATCTTGCAAATGCTACAGCATGACATTTATTGGTGAAATCTGTTGCCTCATCAACCTGGATAGAGAAGCTGTTGTTTTTCAGTTTATTACACAGACCTCTTCAGCATCATGTGACATGTCATCAATACGTTGACTTATCTTACTGTTTCGGAGTGGAACCATTTCAATTTCTCGTACTGTATCTTGTCCTAGCATTTTACTCACTATAATTTTACACGAGGGCGTTATTCGATTCTCACCAACTGTGTGACTTTCCCTTTTCTGGGCTATAAGTTCTGCTACTAAATAATTTTCTTTCTCAGCCTTTTCACTGAATGTGACTTTTTTTTAACAAAAGCTTTACTCTGTTTATTTTTAGATTCCAACAGCCGTTTCAAATAATCAGCAACGTTACTTGTCAAATGGCTGTGATTTGTAGTTAAGCGTCTTTTCAATTTTGCTGGAGCTTTTGTGCTCCATTTGTAAGTTGTTTGCCACAGACGACGCACAATGGAACAGGACAACTCTGATTACCAGCCGATCTAAAACCCATTGATAAGTCCGTCATTGTAAAGACGGACTTTTTTTGTATCCCTTGTTGCACTAGTGCAGTGAAATGATTCAGAAGATTGTAATTCTTCATCACTAACCTTATCAGAACTGTCCGTCGGCCTAGGCCTAGATCCTCCTCTTCCATCTGACACCTCGTCTTCAAAAATCGCCACATTCGACCGTCAGACACGTTTGTAAAACACAAAAGCTAATAAAATATAAAACAGAAGGGCATAATAAATAACTAAATGACAAAATCGCAAAAAATACGAAAAGTTCGTAATACACTTCACTTATAACCTATACAATCCATGTTTTGCAACGTTTACAACAACAGCAGTTGGGGAGGTAATTCGGGAGGGTGAGGTGATACCATCAGCCTACCGTTCCCCCCTAGGTGCAATACAGGGCTCACCAATTATCAACTACCTCCCTATCTCGCGTCAAAATCTGAGAATGGATTCAACGAAATGAACACGGTCCTACTGCTCACTGCCATATGGGATTCCACGCGATATGAATATATCCACCGAACCAAGACGCCTGCCAAACTATTGTATTAGGCCACCCGAATATTTAAGTCACACGCACACATACCTAATCATATACATACTCACGTATTTACATATTTATTGTCACACGTACGCTCATTCGCACACATATGCACACATACTCATATACGCATACACCTATACGTATTCGTACACGTTAAACTCATAATTAATGATACGCATATAAAAATTGAAACACAATATGAGACATAAATAAAACTACAGTATACGTATATGAAAACAGTTTTACATATAAAAACACAGAAAATAAGTCCATTTAATATAAATTCTCACTGGGAGGGAAACTCATTCTAGCAGGCTTGTCACATTCAGGTAAGCATAATTGTCTAGATGGGAAGGGGGCACAGTTTGAGAAGTTGTAGCATGGTTGCTTCGCCCGGTCTCAAAAATATTATGAGCAAACCCGGAGAAGGCCGTGTAATGTGTCTCGTGGGAGATGAGCAGTTGCTCATCTCCTCGGTCTATACTATAGGACAAATCAAGTCTGCATCTGTTGGGGATGGTAATTGGGGGCAGTCATAAAGGATTTGGGTCCAAACCTCATCAGCTTCACAGGTACATTTAGGATCCTGGGTAAGACCCAGTTGACATAACTTTGCATTTAGGGAGCCATGCCATGTTAGCAAAAATGTGGCACAGCCCTGGGACAAACCAGGGAGATGGTTTGGGAAAAATTAGGGTTATCTGAGTGATTTTCCTTTTTTCGTGACTCTTCCATTCTATTCTTCCATTTCTGGTAAAGAATACACAGAATTCTCTTCCTGTTCTGGTTTACATCTGCTGTTAAGTAAAGTGTTATTCCCAAGATGTTGGTTGGAATTCGCCTCTTTATTCTACAGTTGAAGCCCTTTCTTATTATTTCATGTGGAGAGGAAATGTTCTTGCCAGGACCTGCAAAGCAGGTGTACTAAGTTATTAACAGTACGACATGCCCTCGTGATAGTTAACAGAGATGATCCTTTGAATAGAATCTATTTTCTTTTTACTTTTTATTTAAGGTGGCTCTATAAAACCATGTGCTTGCGTGGTTGGTAATGACTAAGAGGAAGATTACCTTATAAATAAGAGCAAGAGTCGTTCTCTTCATGCCCCAGGCAGCGCGGCTGATCCTTAGCTATCATTCCAGAATGGTTTCTGACGTTTTTCGCTAATTGCACTAGATATTGCTAAAAAGTTAACTTGTCATAATTTATCTTGGCATAAAATTATGCAAAGATATTTCATTTCAGTTAACGAGGGCTATTGTTTTTCCTGCAATTTTAATTTGTGGGGGCCTGTTGATCTTTAAGCTACCTTTTAATTTTGTTTTTGTACTGGATAAGGGTAATTTGTGAGTTTTTTTTCACAGTGCTGGAGGGTATTTACAGTTAGGTCGTCATGCCGTTCGAGAACAGCCCAGGATTGTCTTAACAATCAGGACAAGGTTGTCAGCGAGGGCAACCCTGTCTGTCGATCCAATATTCATTCCAAGGAATTCATTCAGTACCAGGTTCCAAAAACAGAGATCCAGCACTGAATCTTGGGGGGGGGGGAATCCTTTTGTCATACTTCTGGTGATGCACTGGTATATGATTTTGACTGAAACCTGTCTATCCCTGAGAAAATCTTGTATTATTTGGTGGTATTCCTGCATCTTGCAGCCTGCGAAGGATGCCAGGCCACCACAATGCCTCAAATGCTCCTGAAAAATCTATGGGTATTTCTAATTCATACATTTCTTCTGCGGTATTAACTAGCAGAAGAAAGTATGAATTGGAAATATCTAAATTAACTGAGGTGGATCATTGCATCCTCTGTAGAGCGACCCTGTTTAAAGCCATATTACTTTCTGATTGTAGGTTTTCACTGAGATAGTGAGTCTGCAATCTGAGTAGCATTAACTTCTCCAATACCTAGCTGAAAACTGGCAACAAGGCAATGAGCCTATATGGATTGATGATCAGTTGGAATTTTCAAGATTCTTTAATATTAATCTGATATTTGCCTTTCAAAGGGTTGGGAAGATTCCCTTTTGTACACAATTATTATACAGTTTCAATAGATGGTGCGGATAGCTTTTAGCCAATTCTTTTACGATTTCAATTTCTATTAAATCATTACTTGGACATTTGTTATTCTTCTTATTATTTTTTTTGTTTTTATTTCTAGTACTATTGATAATTCCTATAGGGTGAAAGGTGTCTCAGTCTCCAGACTTTGATTGATATTATTATCATTTCATATAACCTCCTGTTCTTCTGTGAGGGATTGTCACTTATTGAAAACTGTATATCAAGGATGTTGTTAACTGTTTGCTCCCAGGTGTTTGTAGTCTGGCCAGCCTCAATATTTGTGGTGCTTACCACATCACCTTTTGGCAGCTTGTTGGTAACAATACGGCAACAATACACATCCCAAGGGTTGGCATTACCTATAGTACTAACAGGGATTTGTCAGGAGGAGTCCTTTTCCTGCGTTATAAGGCAGGAAAAGGACTCCTGTTTTTGGATATTGGTTCCTTAAAAGCGAGTATATTTTCTTTCTGACATTAACCTCTGCTAGTGGCCAATTTGCTCTGGATCTCTGGAAATGTTTTCTTGCCTGATGAATTCTTCACTGTAGAATATCCAGCTGAGAGCAACACCAACAACAAAGACTGCAAATGGTCTTGGTTTTCTCCTCATAGTTTCTGAACCTGTTCGTGTAGAAACATTGTTTTATTTGCTCAAAACAAAGTATTAAAAATACTATGTATATAAAAAGATATTTATCGCCGGATGCGCAGTGTAGCTGAAATTTTGCTAGGATGGTGAGGGGGGGGGGGACTCTTGGTGCTCATATACCCACGTTTCCACGATAAACATCTTGAAAGTAAGACTTGTTCAACTGCATAAAGATCTACTGTTTCTAAGCAATTATAGCGGATGTTCTTTGACTTTCAATACTACAGCTTTTCTGCTTCACTCATGGAAAATTGCGGTACAGTATTAAGGGATTATATATATATATATATATATATATATCCCTTACTACAGTATTGAACCCATGGAATACAAAGGAGAAAAGACATTTCCTGCTTTTAGAATTTTTCATTCAAGATTGTCGGTCAAATCATTTATCAGTATAATCGAGAACTGCACCGCATAATAAAAATTAATTTTGTAAACTGCTCTCTGCACGAGGCATCATAAGCGTTCGACCAAATCCTTCGAATACGCTTAAGGCCCGTCTTGATCTTTGAGATATTTCTGGACCTGCTTATTTACAGTAGTGAAATGGCTTCAACCAGAAACTGATTTTTTTTAAAAGAGTGGTAATTTTGTGTTTTTTTTTTTTTTTTTGTTTAAATTCTAATGTATTTGACAATTCAGGGTGCGTTACGAATCCCCAGTAATCTACCTGCGAGAATTCTATTGGACTGCCATAAACATTCAACTATTATTGTGTTTCCAAAGATAATTCGATTAAAATGCTGATTATATTACATAAATATTTTAAGAAAAAAACGAAGAGAAGTCAGGAGAAAAAGCCATTCATACCAAGTGCTAGAGGAAAGTTTAAGTACAAGGAGAACCATTGAAATATTTCCGGGATTTTTGTATGATAAACTGATAATTATACAAGTTCTTCTGTACATGGACAAATGTACGTTTAGGGGATAATCGATATTTCTACAGAAACCAACTAAATAAAGACCAAAATTAAATTGAAAAGGCAGAAAAGGAGCTGTAAGATGCCTGGAAAATATATGACGTGACAGTGTTTGCTATCAATCATTGCACGACATGACAATCTCCTGGCCAATAGTTGAGCGACATTAACCAATAGCTGTACCGCTTTTTAAACGAAATCAAGAACGTGCTTTTCAAAAAGAAATACTGTGAGGGAACTGATTCATGGCCAGGGCATAAAAATTCACACGACTTTACGGTAAGGAGAAGTTGTAACTGTTTTATTGCTCTCAATTTGCTACAAAATAGTAAGAAACGCTTTTACCTCCGTTTAAATAAAAAAAAATGATTCTTCTTATTTAAAATCATAACCCCCCTCATAAAAGAAAAATCTATCATAAGCTGACTCGCCGTTGACCCTTTTCTTTCTTTATTAAAATATTCGGTTTCAGATGCAACAACTCTGTTTAAGTTGGTTGCTATAGAAACATCGATTGGGACGAAGTAACAGATGTTATTTTAACTTCGGTGTTGCAGCGCCACAATTCGTTGGTAAACGAATGCAATGCAACAAACACAAGGGGTTGCTCCTTGCTGTGCTGTGCTGTGCCTGTGGACAGGAATATACCATTATTTAACTGCAGGTAGAGATGTTTTTGTGGTTATTATTCCAACCGTCTTCAGCTGTTTTTTAAGCACACGTTTAATAAATATCAAGGTATGTTCTGTGATTTTCATCCCGGGATGTTCGATCCAGTGTGGGAAGGATCGAAAATGCCCGGGTTCGAATCCCATCAATGAAGAAAATACTTTCTGGGCTTTCTTCGCAATGTAATCCAGTTGGTTGGTCCCAGTTCTGTACTAAGTGTTCCGATATATGTTTATTGTCCAAATAATTAAACATCTGATCATAATAGTTGCTTAACGTTTTATTAACTTCATTCTAGATAGGAATATGGACTGCGGTAATTACATTTTTATCTAATACGGACAGCGAAGAAAATTAATTGATGACCCCTGCACTATCAAATTTATGAGTACCGCATGGGAGAGGACCTTTCCTCTACTGTTTGTGGCATCGATTGAACCATTTGTGGAACAATAACTTAGGTTTCAGCAAACAGAAATGAATTAGGAATTTATTATGTCAAAAGGTCCGAGAAATATTCCAGAAGTAATTGAAAAGCTGCGGAGATCTTGAAGATTTCCTGGCACTTACTGGACTAACATAAATCCTGAGAGAATGTCCTTCACGCAGCGGAACAACAAAAATGATGTGACGAAAAAAACAAGTGTCGTAAAAGTTGGCGCCTATATTGACATGGGATATACGTGGAATGTGGAAGTGACCTTCAAACAACACTTTTCCAAGACCAAAAATTAAACGGTATGCTGCGATGTGGGAATCAGGCGAAAGCTTATAAATAACAGAAACCCAGATCCCTGCACCCGATATTTTCTGCATGATATTTGCTCAATTAATCGTTTTAATCCGTAATTCCATTTCCTTCCCCTCTCTCCATCCCACAGATAATCCGGACTACACTTATTGTTGGCTGGCTCGTTATGGTTCGTTTTCGTGCATAGCAAGTTGAATTTTCTAGTAACAAGTTAAATTATCACAACAGAGAAGGGCATAACTTACTGGAAGCAAATCACAGCGCAAACTTCACAGACACATCGGACTTCCGAGTTCTTCCATATTTTCGCAACATCCGCTAGATTCATTCTGTTGTTACCGAGTGAGCAAAAATGGCTAAAGAAGTTAGTTCATAAAGCTAGCCCCCTGCTGATAGTGACTGATTTCCTCAATTTTTGCTTTTAGAGAGGTCTGGGTTCGAATCCCTTTGATCACTGGACTAATTCTTTAAGCCCTCTTTAATCGAGGCAGTAGTTAGGCAACTTCAGGCAGGGGGGAACAGGATTTTCGCAGTGAGTAATCCGAGATTTTCATCCCGCAAAACCTACAAATTAGCCCATAAACACGCTTCTACAGACATAATACATGTAGTGCGATATGCCCTCGGATGGTAATGGTAATGATCCTTTACAAATCACAGGAGCTTCAGATTACTTCGAGATAATTTAACTAAAATATCTGTACAGTTACATCTGTCGAATCGGCTTTTCAGATGTTTAGCGAATATATGCTCTTCAAAATATTCTATTTTTGGATATCTTTTGGTCATCTCGCTGTCTAAAAAGTGTTATCATGTGTACATAAATATTTGATGAGTGATTTGGTGTTGGTCTTGTTTGTCTTGGTGAGGGGGTTTTCCTAGTGCAAATATGTCGGTTTCAACTGATTCCAACGGAAAATCTCAACTTTGGTTGAGCGAAACATAATGACGCTAGAGGTTCTGTGTTTGAAGAATTTATATTGACTGACCATTGGAATGTGCATAATCTTCTCAACATGCCAACAACCTTTTGGAACTTTCATGGACGGTCTAACATAGACCTCTCCATACTTGTCGCAGCATGTAGAAAACTGGTTGGTCTGCTAGAATGTATGTAATAGCGATCACTGTGCTATTACTTTTGATTTATTATTAAATGTTAGGGATGGAGGTTCATCAGGTCACCTTCAGGATTTAAACCCCTCCTCTATCAGAACCACTAACTGGACCAAATTTAAGCAAGTCTTGCAACAACAATTTTCAGACAATGAAATTGTACAATTAAACAGTTTATCTGATATAGAATATGCTTACTTTGTGCAAAACACTGTTTGTAGAGCTTTGGTTGAATCCACTAAAAGGAAAATTATGAGACCTGGCTCCATCTCATGGTGGAATCCTTAGTTACCTGTTTTGAGAAGACGGGTTATAGAAGCAAGGAAGAATTTCCAGAAGCACAGATATTTATCAGAAACAGGCGTTAGACGACTAAAAGAAGTGTATTGTCAATTAAGTAAGGAATATTTCAAAACTATTGCGGAAGCCAAAAGATCCTCATGGCGGAAACTAATGTCCCATACAGGTAATTCTGATCCATGGGAATTAATATATAAAATTTGTCGTGACAAAGTTGTAACCTCTGAGATATATATAGTTCTGTTTACTCTAACGGAAGTCTGACTACTGATTGGCTCTCCACGGGTGAAGAGACTTTCCCCTGATGATCACCCAGAGTTCCATTGTGATCACACAACGGAACAAGCTCAGATAAGGTTCAATAATGGATCTTACAAGAGATCAGATGACACGGAACTATTAAGTCTAGATGAGTTGCACTTGCAATTTCTAAAATCAATCGGTCAAAATGTCCTGGAATGGACTTAGTCGAAAATGCTGGAATCAAAAGATTTCACCAACATTTCCGCATATATTGTTGAATGTATTCAACAAATATCAATTAGAGGGGACTTTTCCAAATTTTTTGAAGATTGCGTTATTAAAGATGCTCAGAAAGCCTGAACAATTGGCAATGGATCCCAAGGCATATGACTCTATATCCCTTTTAGGAAATCTTGGAAAGCTTTATGAGAGATTATTAGCACCTAGGTACAGCAGGCTTTGGCTACAAGTAATATGACAAGTGAATTATTACAAGTAATTCACAATTACGCTTTAAGAAAGGCTCCTCAACTGAAGACGCCATCAGAAATTTGGCGAATCTATGCAAAACAACAGACAAGTAATACAAGATGGTTATTTTTATCGACTTTGAGGGCGCTTTCGATACACTCTGGTGTGGAGAGCGCCGTCGGGTCGCTTCGAGAGGCAGAATGTGATTTACTCTGCCAGGTTATTAGATCTTATTTTTCAAATAGACAGATAAAAGACATCTCACAACGTTTGCTATTTTCAAAATTAATTTCCAGAGGGTGCCCACAAGGCTGTGTCCTTGGGCCTCTCCTCTGGAATTTTGTTTTAGACCAATGGTTACTAAAAGAAAGTCAAATTTGCAATAAAAAGCATATGCTGACGATTTAGTGCTATGTATAGCATGCAGGTCAAGACTTTTGCAAGAGACACATAGGAAAGAAATCCTGGATGATTTACTGGGATGGTCTAGAATAAACAAATTAAATATTTTTGAGACGAAAACTAAAATGATGATCTTCAATAATAAACTGGATTATAACAAACCTCCTAAACTTCATATCAACAATGTCCAAATTCCTTATGTTTCTCAAAATAAATATCTTGGTCTCTTAATTGATGATAAATTTTCTTTTACCCCTTTCGTAAATAACTTAGCTGAAAAGATTAAGAAGTTTACTGCCAATGTGATTAGGCTCTCGAGAGCCGAATGGGATATAAAGCACAAAACTTTGGCATTATATTATAAGGCTATATTTTTGCCAATTGTAGTATATGCAGCAGCCATATGGTTTCCTAGGGTTACTCACGTCACAGTGAAGGCCAAACGTTTATCATTGCAGAGAAAGATGATATTGGCAACACACAGATTGCTGCAGAACAACATCACCAATGCATTACACGTGATCTCAGGTTGTATTCCGATTGACCTTTACATAACATACCGAGGTATGACTTCCAACTTAAAAAAAGGTTTGGCAACTCAGATCCTCGACATTGTAAGTAATTCGGCCATGTACATTCAGCAGGAGAAAATTAATCTTTGGACAAAATTCACTGAGAAGTGGAAATAGAGATGGCAAAACAGTGAAACAGGACTCACTACCATTGAGTTTATTGAAGATGCATTTGCTGTAAATAAAAAAGTTATGGGATGGTTTTATCCTTCAATGACAACGTCGTATTTAATTACTGTACATAGCTCACTGCGGGATAAATTTTATAAATTTGGACTTGAACCTGACCCTTTGTGTTTTTGTGGGGCAGTAGAAGAGTGGAGGCATGTTCTGCTTTATTGCCAGGCCTATGACGACTTCAGACAAGAACTATTTAATAGCACTCAACCTATTAGGACTGACAACCTCAATATTTTTAATTAAGATGCTAAGAACTTTGCGGCATTCCAATCTTTTTCTGACAAGGTATTTAAAAGAAGACGCAACTTGTTTACTAATTCTGGAAGTGGACAGTAGACTGATGTATTCATGAAATTAGATATCTACCTTGCAGCTTTTAACTTAGAAACTAAATTTGATTTTCTTAAATTAGTAATAATATGGAATGTATATAATGGCATTAACTATACGTATAAGGATTTATTAGTTCTCTGGGATTAAGAACCCTTGGTTCAATTGTTTTAAAGGGCTGACGACCTGTAGACTGTGTTGCTCCGGTTCAGGTCTAGTTTTAGAACAAGACGATATACGCTGTGTAGTCTTTTCTTGGATTATAAGTTAATCTAGTATTTAAAATGATATTTTAACATGCATTCAGCTATATACGGGCTTTAGTAAATTTTTTCCCCTCAGGTTGGGCAGCCTGAACGCTCCTGTCCTTTGGAATTGCACTCCTCCCACTGGCCGATAAATTGGTGCAGCAGTACTAGATAATAGAACCAGGCACGGCTCCTCCTGCTTAGGAACGGGCACTAGGCAGCGATCGACCGGGTGTTGATCGCTGTAGACACTTTTTCGACACAGATTTTCCAAGGTGGAGTTCGACTAAACGTCTAAGCGCCACCCAAAACAAGTACATACAATACATACATGTTATATGTTTTTTATTTGCTCTTAATTGCTTGTAAGTGCATATAATTGAATAAGTTTCTTACACGGAATGCGATGATTGGATATAGAAAGTGTTTGTACATTTGTATATGTCGAATCGATTGTCCGACTTTCAGATCATAACCAACTAACCTCATTTTTTACTTGGTATTGGAGAGGAGCGAATATTCCGATGGGGGTGACTAGTGCAAGAGTATCGGCTCATGAACCCCCACTTCTATTGACAAATACACGATATGGATGAGTTCAACAAGCCCCAATGCCGCTAAATTAATATTTTTTCCTTTTGCGGTGGTATGTCCTTGACTGGTCAAGGAATGCTTCGTTACTTGCTGTAATTAAGGATTCGAGTGCTGAATTCGTATGCCACTAGCATTCCTTCATGTTTATGTATTCGATAAAATTATGGCGCACATATAATTAAGAACGGCATAGCTGTCTGGGAATTTTTAAAAATAATTTAGTGTCAGGCACGACGGCGTCATAATTTCTGTTAAAGAATTTTTCAACTTTCTCTGAATGTTTTCAAGATCGAATCCAGAATTGAAAGTTGTTGGTACTACAAGTATTTTCATCACTGATATCCGCAGATGGAAGCCCTTTTGCAGATCTCACTAATTGCCGGTTATTGGTTCCTTTCAAGAAGCTTGGCGTCTGCTTTTTTTTTTTTTTTTTTTTGAGTGGGGGCTAGTCTTCTTACTTGGACAGTATTCAAAGTGCAGTCTTACAACTATCTTAACCCATAAATCCTGTTCTTCCTTTATTGTTTTTAATTTAACACTCAGTTCCTATGTTAAACATAAGAACTGAGTGTTCAATTAAAGAAGCAAGCTCAGAGTTAGTGGATAAAAACAGCAGTTGCACGGACAAAAACAGTTTGACACTCTATCCACCATTGAACAAATCTAGGTTCAATCTGTTGGTATCAGGCGTCCTCCCCCAAGTTTGGAACCGAGTTTTAAACTGGTGAGAGGACACATTGTTAAGCGCGTTGCTCCAGTTGCCTTATACGCTTCGGTCATTTGGTCATCAGTTCCAGAAACCAATGTTAAAACCTTCCGAAGTATTGAATATTGGCTTCTCAGGTGATTAAACCGGATCTTCCAATCCAAGACCGGATCAAAAACCGGATCACCAAGAGGCATTCTGTACGCAAATATGGAGTGGACACCCTGGATGTTTATTGTTATCGGGACAAATATACATATTCTGGAGAAGTTATTGACAGGTAGATATGACGCGCCACTCCTATCCAGCATCATCTCGCACCCACGAAGTCTGAGGCACTCATGCAATCTCCAAATCAAGCCACTTCGCTACAACCTAATCTCCATGAAAAGTGTTGACAGAATGTCCCAGTTTCGAGTAAACGTGAAAAATTGTGCTCCAGTAAGACCTACAGAACGACCGTCTTTCAACAAACAACTCAATCATGATGTGGATACTCCTCTTTGAGACAACCAGCACGATAGACTTTTTTTTTACTAAACTGTCAATATTTATGTAAATTTTTATCCTCTCTAGTTTGAATGCTGTACAAGGGGCGGTTGTAACTAGCAATCAATTAAATAAATAAATAAATAAATAAAATATATATTAAAATGAAATTAAATAACCCAGTGGTTATTTTTTGTACATGATGTAGACGTCATTATCATGGTACAAATTCAAATCAATACCATTTGGATTAACTCTCAGTAAGCTGCATTTTTTTAATAAAAGTCCCGTTAATGCATTTTATTAGAAGATGGTGACAATCAGATGCAGCCCTGCCTCTCTCCAGGTTTAATCTTCTTCCAGTCTTCGCTAATTCTCACTAATTTAACTGCCTATCATTGTACGTCTGTATGATTTCTAATAAAATCTTCACGGAAGTGACGTAAGGATCTTTTTTAACCAATTTAAAGAAACTGTACCTTGTCCTGCGAATATGTATTAATACATCATAAGTATACACGAATTTAATACGTTGAAGTTGATATGAGAAACACACCGTTAAGGTAAAAAAACTCTAAATTATTTTAGTACGAAGAGGATTTGTTAAATTATTATTTTTATCGCCTCTTATGGTAAGCGTTACTTATCTTAGAGACAAAGATTAAAATAAGTAATGCTTGCGATCCATCCAGTGGAAAAGGTCTTTCAATGAGACAGCGTGAACACTGCAATGCGTTCTGATAAAATTTTAATCACATGTACGGGAGACCTTGGTCCCGTCTTCGAAGGAAGACATCGATCATTCCCAGGTGCTTTCGACGAATTAGGTTACGAGAAGTGCTCGCTGGGACTACGTGTGATGGGCGGAAAGATACTTGGAGGACGCATCTTTATTTCACTGGAGCGTAGACACCCTCTTACTGATCTCTGAATACAGAACGGAAATAAACTGTTGCTTCTCTTTGTAAATTCTGCCAGCATGAATGTCTTCTGAACGCTTTTTTCCATGCGCGTCGCTTTAGGAGAAACCCCTCAAGCCCGCGGGGAATTTTTCAACTATTTTAATTAAAGATTAATCAAAAGAATAAAACAGTATTTTTGATTACAAATACGAGGGAGTCGAGATGACCCATCGTACTTGCCGCTTTTTGTCTGAGACTGAAAACGACCCGCAGCCAGAGAAATTATTTCGTCATGTGATTTTCCGGATGAGTTTCTTTTTATAGATCATTACAAACGATAATCTTTTTAGAACTGCCTAAACAGCAGTAGCGGGTCGCTTGCAAAGTTTTGCCAAAGTCATCGCGGTTTCACCAAGATGATCACCTACCTAATACTTCGTAGGTCCTCCTTTTGCCCTCAGTACAGCACTATCCGACGTGGCATTGATTCACCAACATGTCGGAAGCGTTCGGGAGGTATGGCCAACCAAGCTGTGTGTAATGCGGTCAGCAATGCAGGAATGGAGGTGATTGGTGTACCCAGACGCCTGATATGTCTTTCCATAGTGTCCTACAAGCGCTCTATGGGATTGATATCAAAGGAAGTTTGGAGGACAATCAATATGCTGGAAGTCAGAACTGTGTTCCTCAAACCATTCCTGCACAGTTGTTGTTGTTGTTATTTGGTTTTTAGGAGCATTAGCAACTAAGGTCATATTGCTCCGGGGATATGCGGTGGTCATTCCCTGACATTTCCGCATCCTCCGTATTTGGTGGTCGCGGGCTCGAACTTCAATCTAATCAAGAAGCATGTGCTACGCACTGCCGCTCCTGCCCACCTAGCTACGGAGGCGCCATGCAAAACAAGTGTCCGATGGCTCGGCGCATTGTCATCTCGGAAGACACCATCGCCATTCAGGAAAAAGTGTAACATAGCGGGGTGTACACCGTCAGCAAGCAGTTGACGATAGCGGAGACCACTGATACGTTGTTCTACATGCACCAGGGGTCCAAGTTCCTGCCAGTGAAACATGCCCCACACCATACAACCACCTCCACCGGCCTGCACGTTTGATTATATACATGATGGATCAAGAGCCTAATGTTGTTGACGTTAAATCTATACATGACCATACACGGTGTGGAGTAAATAATGTGACTCATCCGACCAGCACACCTTCTTCCAGTCTTCTAACATCCAACTTGCATGCTCTTTGCACTAGGCGAGTCTTTTACTTCGATGAACCTTGGTTAGGAGAAGATGCTGTAGGGGTTGTCTGCTAGTATAGCCCTCATGTCAGATATTGTTGTCTGCTGGTATAGCCAGCGGCTTCCTATAGTCACTGAGGCAAAACTCCTTGGGGTCATTATTGACCATAGCTTTCCTTCTATCCTCATCTGATTCACATAAGTACCAAAATCAAAAAGTTCACAGGATCCATTATTCGAATTTCCAGAGGGGAGTGGAGTCTCCTAGGAAGTCACTCTTTCTTTACTATAATGCTGTTTTCCTGCCCATAGTCACCTGTGCAGCAGGAGCTTGGTTTCATCGGGCCACTAATTCCAAAATGAGGTTAAAACTGAATTCCATCCAGCGGAGCATGCTCCTCTCTATTCTCAGAGTCTGTAGAACTGTTTCCACCGCTGCAGTGCAAGTTATTGCGGGGTCCCTCCCATTGGATCTATTTGTCATCTATCGTGGCATCTGCTTTCGACACAAAAAACAAATACCTTCAGAATTACTTGGTATCCAGCTAAATTTAAATGAAGATCCTAAAAAAGAGAAATCCAGATGGTTTAACGAGCTGATTAGCATCTGGCAGACCAGATGGGACACCACCGCACTTGGAGCGACGACAAGACAATTCCTGCCTGATGTGACCTTCTTACTCTCTAAATCGGTTAAAACCTGTTGCTCTTTAACTATGCAAACTTCCTTTCTGATAACAGGACATGGCTCTCTCAATCAAAAACTCTTTCAGTTTCGCTTGCATCACACCGATCTCTGCAGCTGCGGGTATACAGAAGATTGGAGTCACGTACTCGTTAACTGTGCAATCTACGACGATCTTAGGGTGAAGCTCCGAACTGACGTCTCTCTCCGGGGAAAGAGGAAATGCTTCTGCATAATAAGAATCATCTCTCATCTCTTCAGAAATTTGCCTCCGAGGTGTTTGCTCGCAGAAGAAGAATCAACGCCAGATTAGCGCACCAGAACAATCCACCAAATCCAACTGTGTAAGCGGGACAATAATTTGCTTCTCTGATTTATTTTCTTCTATGGTTCGTGTTTGTATAAATTGTCATTGTACTGATCCTAAAGGTCATCAGTTCCACATCTGAATTATTCTGGATACAAGAGTATTTATTGAAGACTACCCCCTTTTTTTTTTTTTTCTTCTTTCTTTTACTATTCGTTTATTATTATTTTATTTTATTCTTTTATTTATTTAGTATTGTTTTTTATTGCAACGTGTCTTTTTTTTTTTCTCGCTAATGATTTTTTTTTACCAGCACCACGGGTTGTGTTTACTTTATTATTATCATTATTTTTTTTTATTTATTTATTTATTTTATTTTTTATTTATTTATTTATTTTATTTATTTATTATTATTATTTTATTTTATTTTTTTTTCTTTTCTCTCTCGCTCCTTCCTTTTTCCTCTGAAATGGGCTCCCCCGGAGGAATCTGGCCCACCTTTTGACAACATCAGGTGGGTCAGAGTCTCTTTTGAGGTGTTACGTGCTCTACTGGGACTGGCCCACTTTCCCGTGGTGTGGACGAGTACCCAGAATCATCTGTCCAGGTGACTGATGCTTCTGGGTAGCCAAGCGGCCAGACACAACAACAGAACACACACATAATACACGCAAACCTACGTCACACACACATCTTCACAGAGACACGAGGCGGAGTTGAACAGACGTTCTAGGTGCCGCCCATTACATATAAACATGTCCCCATGTCTGCTGGTATAGCCCTCATGTGACGTATGCTCATGTCGTATATTGTTCCGGGTTGGCCCATGTTGTTTTGGGTAGTCAACTCTTCAACGTTGCTGCGCCTGTTCGCCTGTACGGGTCTTCGGACCCGGCGCTCACCTCTAACATCAACCTTTCGCTGACCTTTGCAGTTTTGCTGTCGGGTCGTTGTTTGACCATTTTGACGTCAGTCCTGGTACACTTTAACGACGGCGGCTCTCGAACACCCCACCAGTTCAGCCATTTGGGAAATCGAGGCACCAGCTCGTCGAGCACCCACAATCTGTCCTTTATCAAAGTCCGATAAATTCTTCCTTTTACTCGTCACTCTCGGAATTTTACTACCTACTGAACCACTGACACGTGGTCAACAGGTTGCATTCAGTTTTCATAGAGGTGGTCATAATTCAGTGATCACTCAGTGTATAAGATTAGAAAATGAAGATGGATACTGTCGTTTGTATCGCCTGCCTTTTATCGTTCTGTAGGTTCTATGATCATGTGATCTTTCCAAGGTTCCTCCTTTTCGTCCAAAGGGTGGAGTTTTCTACCACATTTTACAGTCCCATTTTCAGACGCCGGCTTGCTTCCAATAGTCTGAAAGAAAAGTACATTTTAGGGCCGATTCAAAAACAAAGAACCCTACTCTCCAAGGTTTTGGACCAACTGCACCTTAAACTGCTTTACCTCACATTTCCAACCACTGGTTTCGCCACAGGCCTCTTCGCAGGTGTAAAATCCACAATTGATCGATTATCGATCACACATAAACGAAGCTGAATTTTTAAATCTGAATTATTGCGGTTATTTTATCACAGCAACGGAGTAATATAAGAAAAATTTCCTTCATAAGTCGAAACCTTATCTGGAAGAGTGGTTCAGCTCAGCTGTGGTAATGAAGCGCATGCTGCGTAATTACTGCCCTGCTTTGGCAACGGAAAGAAATGACCACAAATACCATGACTTCGAGAAGACAGTTTAGAGTAAAGTATAGCAATCGATAAAACTGTAAGTCAATTTAACCGCACTTTTAAATGCAGCTTAACTTCTTTCTTCAATTTTTAATCCCTGGCGAGTTGTAATGGAAAATTGCGCAAAGGATTATTTATTTCTTAAGGAGAGAAGAGCAAGATGACATCGCTTTCTGACTTGACCTCGCTGATATCCGTTTCATTAAAATTAGCCGCAATTTGGCTACTGAAAGCCAGAAATTATTTCGGGCAGACAAGAAAAAAACGACGCAGAACGGATGCTTTATTACGGATGGAATTCCGACATTCCTTTATCTCCGGTCCACCGAAAGAGGTCCCTGGCGGAAGTAATTTCGCCAGAAATTATTGCGAGATACGAAATTAAACTTTCAGTGACATTAATTAATTTTTCTCCGCCGATTGGTCTCACTTTTCTTACGACTGGCGTCCTTCCACACCGCCATCAAAAGGACTAGGATCGAATCCTGTCCAGACAGTAGAATATTGTTTAACAATATGGCCGAGTTAGCCGGTCTCGGAGAAAGGGTTGCACCGGTTCATGGCGTACACGCAATCCGCTTTGGCACTTACGGGTGTGCCTTAAGCGTCAAAGCGAACTCAGGCTATGGGGCGTCGGTATATTGTGTTTGTAAATTGCGTGTATCCTTCTATGGGTTTGCTGTTAGCTGGATGAAAAATATGAGTTTCCAGCGCGGGGTAACATGCAACCCTTGCCTCAGACAGACTAACTGAACCATGTTGAGAAAAAAAAAATGTCCTTTTATGGGTTTTTTTCCGCACAATGTGTTCAGAGATCAGAAAGACTATAAATTATCAGAATTCAAAATTATGTGGTAGCAAAAAAGTTCTAAGGATATTTTATCCCCTGCCCAATTTGATTTCATGTACATCATTGAATGACCTTCCTGCCCTTTCTTCTTATTTAATGAATACGCTGATCTCTACATCTGATTTCTAATACTTACTCGCAGTAGTTCAACCGAATATCCCTAAAGCACAAAATGTGGCCACCCAAGACAATAAAAATGTCACAGTGAAAAACCCACAACTATCTGCCCTCCAACTAAAACATACATTAAAATCTATTAATCCCAATCTCTTTTTTATGTCGTTTAGAATCTGACATAACTAAAGAAAACATAACTAAGCACTTACACCGATGAGCCAAAATATTATGATCACCTACCTAATATGATGTTGGTACTCCAAATGCAGCTAAAACAACTCGTACTCGGCAAGACATAGACGCTACATGATTTCTAAATGTGTCTTGTGGTAACTGGTACCAACACGTAACCAGCAGATCCTTTAACTCCTGTTAAATCCTTGGTTGAGACGCCGCAGTTCGGAGTTGCCCAACAGAAACCACAGATGCTCGATGGGATTGATGTCTGGGGAATTTGGAGGCTAGGGCAATACTTGGAAGTCTTCCTCATGTTCCACAAACCAGTCTCAAACAATCCGTGTGGTGTGGCATGGCGCATTATCCTGCTGAAAGACAGCACCGCCAGAGGGGAAGACCGTTGCCATGAAACGTGTACCTGGTCAGCAATGATGTTTAGGTACAAAGTGTGTTTGAGGGTCAAACGGTACCAGGGATTTCTGCAATCTCCACGAGTGCTCGCTGTATCGAGGAACAGTAGTCTGTCAAGGCCAGAGATTTAAAAATGTGTGGATCATATGTTGTGTAGTACACTGGTGTGCAAATCTTAAGGACCAACGCTATTTCTAAAGGTTACAACCACAAAATCAAACAACCACAACCACAGTTATGCAAATACAACCACATACACCATATTACAACCACAGTTATGCAAATCGCCTGTGGCCGTTTAGTAGAAAGCTGCTGCACATGCAAAAATTTGAATCGTGATGAGAAGGCTCACATAAACAAATAAAAGCAGCAGTTCAGCAGTTATGTGCAAATTACCGAATGGTGAGTACGATTGTTACAGACCTTCTATTGGTTTCATACAGTGCTACACACAACGAAATGGCCAGTAGACAACATCTGGATGACTTTACCCAGGGTCGAATAATTGTGAAGCTCGAGGAAGGTCGAAGTGCGAGGAGTGTGGCTATAGAGTTCGGTAATGCCCATAGCATCGTCTCACGTGCATGGTTGTCCTTCAGAACGACAGGTGCAGCTCTTCGAAGGACAAGTGGTAGTCGCCCACGAAAAACAACGCCCAATGAAGACCGTTATATACACCTACAGGCCAAGAGGGACCGATACGAGACAACGGCATCCATTGCAAACCAGCTGCATAGGAGCACAGGACGCAGGATATCGCGGTTTACTGTGGCCAAGCGATTCCACAAAGGTGGACTGTTTGCCCGACGGCCAGTACACTGTGTCCTTTAAACACCTGCCCATCGGACACAGTTTACAGTGGTGCATCGAACACAATGACTGGACAGCAGCGCAATAGGGTAGGGTACTCTTTATTGATGACAGTAGATTCAGCCTCAGCAGCGATTCTGGACGTCAGCTAATCTGGCGAGATGTTGGCACACGGTATCACCCCGCAAACATCACTGAAAGGGATCGATATGGAGGTCGAGGTGTTCTCGTCTGGGGAGGCGTTATCTTGGATGGAGATACACAACCCCAGATACTGGAAGGCGGTACTGTAACCGGTGCACGCTACTGTACTGAGGTAATCCTTCCCCATGTGCGTCTGTTCCGAGGTGCCATTGGCCCCGAGTTCGTGTTTATGGATGATAACGCCACACTCCATCGCACTGCAGCTGTTGATATACTTTTGGAAAGTGAGGACATTGTTCGTATGGATGGCCTGCCCGTTTCCCACGATCTAAATCCCATCGAACACATATGGGACGCTCTGGGAAGACGCCTAGCAGCACATCCAGACCCACCAGAAAATGTTCAGCAGCTGAAGATGGCGCTGACAGAGGAATGGACGATGTTACCGCAAGAACTTATCAACAACATTGTATGGACAGGCGGGGCAAAGAATGGACAGGCGGTGCAAAGCCTGCATCGACGTTAGGGGTGGCGATATCTCCTACTGAGGACTACCTCTTCCCTTTGTTCCATCTTTGGCAGTGATGCATCTGTATCATGGCAGCCGGAGCTATGTTGCCATTTTTGAATAAAGTCCCTCTGTACCGTTTTGTTTCCCTTGTTGTTTCCTTCATTATTTCTGTATCTCACGAGGTTCCTTTGGTATGCTTTTCCCATATTCAGGTCACTCCTATGAGAAGCTACAGGTGAAAACCTTAAGGGTGTTCTCTTAAGGGCGCCAAGCTTATGGGGTGTTTTCAATGATACTCAAGAACTTTGCCAGCACGGATAACGAGCTGTTTTTCTTATTGCTGTTGTAAAAGCCTCAGCGACCAAGGCCATATTGCTCCGTGTATATAGTCTGTGAATTGCGTGTGTTCTGTAGTCCATTTTCTGTTTGTTGGACAAAAAACCCTAGTTTCTGGGGCGGAAAAATCTTGCTACCCTTGCCTGACAAACCGTCAAACTTGATCGATAAATTCGGCCACGTGTAAGGTAAAAAGGTCAAGTGTGCTACCCACGAGGCCCTTTCTCGTTGTACAATGCTATGGCTAGGTCGCATCTTGAGTACTGCGCACAGGTTTGGAAGCCGCATTTTAGGAAGTACGTGTATCTTTTGGAAGGAGCGCCAAGAAAAGCAACGAGATTAGTGAGAGAAACAGAAGGGTACTCTTACGAGGAAAGGCTTCTGTTCTGTATACTGCAACACGTAGAAACTAGGCACTTGCCATCACCATTGAGCTTACTCAATGGTGATGGCATTCTTTCTTTTGCTCAGATTACACATATGAGGGTGAATAAATTGAAATTGAGGAATGTTGCTGGGTAGATATGCGCAAATTTGGCTTCGCCAAGTAGGTACTTAGTTCTTCCTTTGAATAAATTCAAGAACTAAGTAACCTATTAGAGATGGCACGCGTTTTCCCTTGTTTTCCACTACTGATACTAATAATGACTGGATTATCAAGGATTAACTAGGAATAATTCTTAATGAGAATTTTTCAAGTAATTGTCTGAATGTCGAAGTTTTCGGTTTATTAATTCGGATCATAAGGCAATTACTTTTAAAATATTAGCAGAGGAAGCTTCTATGGAGCACAGTTTTTCGACTTTAATTTTTACAGGTCTGATTGAACAGGATTAAATAATTCTAGTAGACAAACAAATTGGGAAGATGTGAGGTGTAGGAAAAAAAGTTCCGGGTCTGGTGCAATAAAAAGAAAACAAAGAAGGAGCTCAAAAACGGTTTTATTTTTATTCAGAGTAATCACCACCTGACCGAATGCATTTATTACACCGTTCTAAAAATTTCTGAAAAGAATCAGAGAAGGCGTCCGAAGAGATGATGTTCAGTTCAGCGGTTACGTTTTTCTTTAAGTTCTCAACATTCTGAAATCTCTTTCCTTTTGAGGACAGTTTTAACGTTGGAAAAGAGGAAGAAGTCCGCTGGTGCTAGATCGGAGCAGCAATGTGAATGATCTGTGCAATGCCATGTTTCGGCAGAAATGTCTTCACTAGAAGTGCGGAATGAGCGAGGGGAGGGGGGACCTTGCCGTACACTTCAGGTAAATTTCCTTGTGAATTGCATAATGTTTGTCGCAAAATGTGCTCACCATCGTTTTGATCCTGGACTTCTCTAATCGAATAACGTTTTGGGCCTTGGTGATGATTTTGAAGTCCACTGCATGCTCTGATGTTTCTTCTCTATGTCGTACTGATACACCAACATTCAACTCAAGTGACAATGCAATCGAAGAAATTAAGATTGTCTTGACAAGTTTGAATGTAGTCTTCGGACTTCATTCCTTCTGCTCATCTGTGAGGCTGTGCAGCATAAATTTTCCCCCAGACTTTCCTTTTCCCTAAATCTTCATGTAGATTTGACGAATTGACTCCTTATTTATATCCAACTCATCAGCTATCATTCTGAGCACTTTATCTAAGGGTCAATTCGTCAAATCTACATGAAGATTTTGACCTCATTTGGAGAGGTTGACGGACGCCCACTTCTTGAATCATCGCTAACATCTTCACTTCCGTCTTCGAACCGCTCATACCATTGAAATACACTGGTGCAACTTAACGTTTTATCACCAAAGCAGTTTTTAACGTTTCATACATTTCTGTTGCAGATTTTCCCATTTAAAGCAAAATTTAATATTCGTTCGTTGCTCCATTGCAAAATCGTGAACGTTTAACGATGCAAACGTAACTTGTTGATACTTGCAACCTGTTGGCCCACTGGGCAATCTCTGTACCACCATCTGTTGGAGGGAGTTCGAACTATCACTTCCGTTTATCTTCAAACTCAAGGAATATGATCGGAACCGCACCAATCAGGATATACTGTACATGGTAAGTAAGCAATCAACGATACTTATAAAAATAACAGATTATGTACTGCCTACCGTCCTCCTTGATAACAAGTTTCCCACATGGTTTAGCACTTAAAGAAACAAACAAAAAAGGCTTCATAAAACTACAAACATTTAAAGAATCGTGAATCTAACCCAAAATGTTCTCTTATGAGAGAAAAGGTTAAATTTGCAGATTTACATCCGTCTGCCTTTGCCTTTCTAATTAATAATTTAAACTAAAAACAAAAATCGCGTGTATGTTCTACAGGCATGTGAATGTTATTCAAAAACAAAAATCCTAATGACTATATACAAATTAGGATTCAATCAACATGGGCTAATTCTCAACATATCTCCGTTTTATTTGCCATTTATTTTTGCAATATAACTCTTTAGACAAGAACGACATTATAATGTCGACCATCAGTCAACCAGTAATTTAACTACATTAACCATTCAGAATACTCCTTATTTTTTGGAAACGGTGTACATCCTTTAATTGAATTATTGCATTATATATTAAGAAATCCTTATATATTATGTTTATCCATCACATTATAGGATCGCTTCAATTATTCCTATCCAAAAAACTCTATCGACATATTCCTATTTTAACTTTAAACAGCTTAACAAAAATATTAGATACTATTTTGCACTTCCAACCTGTTTCTTACGGTTTCCTCCCAGGTGGATCCGTGACCATTCATCTAGTTCCCTCTGGAAATTACCATTACCATACTCCGCCCCCCTCCAACAATGGAATTGGACGGGGGGGGGGAACTAGTTGATGTTTACGCACATTTGCTTTTCATTCTGTTTATCAAAGGTTCTTAAGAAAAAAATTGCAATTATATGGTTTTGCTGATTCATTATTGACTCATTATGTATGGAATAGAGTTCATCAAATTAAGATTTAATCGTTTTCGTTCTGACTACTTAACATTTTCCATCTTCCTTGGGCCTTCCGTGACTAATCGTGATGATTTACGCACGAATAATTCCTTCTACATACGCTTGATCACCAGACGTCTGCAAACATCTGGAATGTTTCAAAAATTCCATTCATTCTAACATTAACTGATTCTAAGCATTCCTAATAGGCTACCTTTTTTAACAAAACAAACACAAAGCGTCCTAATGTGCAAGATAGATGAATATTGGGTGACAGTAATTCTGAAAAACACTTTCAATGATGCGATAACGCGAAAACACTGGACAAAAAATTACTTTGATTAGTCACACAATGTGTTACATAACTTTCAGTAAAACCTATTTTCAAACAAGGAATAATTAAAATGTCGTCCGCGTTTTCCCATACTTTTTCTTCAGACTGTACGAAATCATTCAATTACATTGAAGAAAGAAGCAAAAAGGTTAGGGAACTGTTGACCAGTTTATTATAACTGGTCATAGTGCCAATTAGAGAGCCAGAAGAACATCAGAACACAACACCCCTCTACATAAAAAACACAGTACACACACTTCTGGCTTTTACAGGTTTCTGTTTTACACACAAGAGTATCGATGGCGCAGCAATTGTGGGAACCATTGGTGGGGCCTTTATGTTAGCTAGAATTTACAGACCCCGACACAATATTACACGCATACAACACGTTACACATATTTCTGGCATTTGCAGAGTTCTGTATGCTATACAAAAGTACTGATGATGCAGTTTTGGGAAGCCACTGGGTGGAACCTTACACTATGCCACTATGTCAGCAAGAGCTTCTATCTCTCGCTGCTGTTTATCTCCACGAGATGTGATGAGCAACATCGAATTCCATCAGAGACCCCGCGGCTAAACGGCCATTACAACGCAACCCTATACCACACTGACAAAAACCACACATTGCACACATTTCTGGCCTTTGCAGAGTTCTGTATGCTTCACAGAGAAACAAAAGCGGGTGTGTGGGCAACCACCAGTGCCGCTAGAGAAACAACGCTGCGTCGTCCATAGCGTTGTTTCTCTAGCGGCACTGGTGGTTGAGAGCATCCTGGAATTTAGGCGAGATTCCTATGCAAAGGTGTGTGCAAATATTCTATTTTCAAAAGATGAAATACGAAACCGTAGACCTGTACGCTTGACTTTTCGTGTAGGGAAGATTATGGAATCCGTGGTAAGGAAGTAATGCAGGATCATCTGAACAGGAATTGAATTGAGGAAATTGGTGCTTTTTTTAAGGGAAGATCACGTTTGACTAATCTGAGAGATCAGCAGAGAAATGGATAGAAGGAATAACTTTGACATCATGTACAATAACTTTTAAATTCGGCACCCTCAGGGATGGTTGGTTGGTTGGTTATTAGGATTTTTATGGCGCATCAGCATCTAAGGCTATAGTGCGCCAACTCAGGGATGGAGACGAGCCAGATTTTACAGAGGTATATTTTTATTTGGGTATTCTTAGCATAAACATCAAAGTATAAGTACAAACAAATGAACTCTCATTTACATCTGTGAACATTTACGAGTAATGACTACCTTGTCCTTTCATTTTCTTTTCTTTTTTTGTAAATCCTTCATGAGCAGAATTTACACTTCATGGATAATGCAATGGTCTTAATTCTCAAAGCAGGACAATCCTGCCCTGCAATTACATTACTTTCAACAGATAGCTGTGTGTTGTCATTAGAAACAACCTGTCATCTAATGAAGCACCAATTATTCCTGAACCAGGCTGTCAGTGGCCTGTTTCCGCATCTGGGGTGGTACCCCCAAACTCTCCAAAAGAAGGCAGTCAGGTTAATCGATGACCTTTCCCTTACAAGCATTTTCCACCTCTCTATCACTCAGACATTCGGCTTCTGTTATTTGGCTTTTTTACAGATATTTCCACGGGCATTGATCTTCTGAACTGACAGCCATAATTCCGCCTGTTCCTTCTAAAGTAGTCTCAACGCTCCATGGAATCGATATCCATTATTGTTTACTCCATATGGGGAAGAATCTTCTCTATCCCTTCCTTGTAAAAGCACTTAGTAGTGAACTGCTCTTTAGAAAAGCTACACGAACGAATGAAGGAATAAATAAATAAAAATATTTGAAAATTTACGAATTTTCTCATGCAGTTTCGTGACCTATTTCAAACTTATTTCATTACTTACCGGATAAGCATCCTTCTATCGTCAGCACGGAGTACATGTCGTTGCAGTAGCACTGGTGTGTCTCCAAATCACAAGAAAAGACATTGATGTCGCCACAGTCTGAATGTTCGGAACAATGATCCCTGATACCAGCTGTTTCTAAAAATAGATAAATAAATGAATAATATACATTTCTCATAATCTAATATGAATATAATATAATATAAGAAATATATGTCCACGTAATGTCTAAACATCCGATAACATGCTGCCATTACAAGTTTTTTTGGGTTTTTTTATGGAAACCCCAAACACGAGAGGTATTAGAACCTGTAGTACTTAGTACCGTGCTTGGGTTGGAGGTTGAGAAGACGAGAGAAGATATTTGTTGACATTGGACTTGAACTTCTGCAGATTGTAATTTTCAGGAAATACGTATGAAGGAAGGTTGTTCCAGAAAACGGCAGTTGAATGAATAAACGAGGAAGATGAAAAGTTGGTTCTGTGAGTTGGTTTTGCTTGAGTTTCACCAAACGTTTCCATTGAATTTGTCCATAAATGGGTAACATAAGTCAGAATATCGCAAGTCGATCGACACTGACGGAATCCATACTGGCGATTGTTGATCAGATGGAAGGTTAATTAGTTTCTCCATTACTTTAGAAAGAGTAGAAGTAAGTACAATTCGACGATAATTGGATAGGATGGGGGAAAACACCTTTGGAATGAAAAAGCGGCACAGAGCAGGAGTAATTACAGTAGCACGGGTTTTGACAACGTGTGGAGAAATACCACCAAGATCTGGAGCGTTCTTAGCATCAAGACTGTTTAAAATCCTTCTGACATCCTTTTGACGGAAGACTACAGCAGGCATTGAATGAAGTGTAGTGGAAGTGGAAGGAGGTTGTTTTTCAAAATCATTGAAACACAAGTTAGAAGAAAAGTAAGATACCAGAAAGTCAGTGGCTGAAGTGGCAATAGAGCCAAAGAGGTGGGAATAGAGATAGGCACAAGTTGCGGCGAATAGTTTTTGGAAAGACTAGAATTCTCAACTACCATTTGGACAAGAAGCAAGTTTTCTACGCTTAGCCTGTTCGAAATCGAGTTTGGACTGACAAATAACTGCTTTACAATTGTTGCAAGATATGGTGAAGGCAGAAATTGAAGCTGGAGATTTGGATACAAGTCAATTGTAACATTCTTATCTTGAAAAGTCTTTGCACATTTATTGGAAAACCAAGGTTTAGATATAAGACGAGATTTTAAGGCGGAGTGTAGAATAAAGGATTTCATCCTTACAAGAACAATTTCACTGACACAATCTGAGCAAACGTTGACATCAGAAAATCTGTAACAGTAATCCGATCAAGGAAAAGAAGAAAATAAATCTCGCAGACATCCCATTTTATATTCTTCTAATGGAAAACAACAAGAGGTCGAGAATGGCCACGAGAGAAAGGCTACTCTGGAGAAGAGACCATCACTAAGTTGTGATCTGAGGTGCATAGAGAACCATTCACCTCGACAGTGGTGTACTTAGAAAGGCTGTTTGTGAGAAAATGAAGCGTGTTGGCTGCATGGTTAGGATTATCCGGTATTCTGGTAGGAAAATGAACAATCTGCGCGAAGTTCATCAGTAATTGAAAAAGCCTCAGCATCTCGACCAGCTGGATCTATGTGACTAGAAAATGGAAGCCAGCTGGAGTTCTGATGTTATTGTTGGGTTTTAGGAGCATCAGCAACCAAACCATGTGAGTACTGTCTGTAAATTGCATGTGTTGTGATGTCGGTTTTCTGTTTGCTGGACGAAAAATCCCCAATTTCTGGGAAAAAAAACCATGCTCCCTTCGTCTGAGACCGATTAACTGAGCACGTTGTGAAAAAGGCCCATAATATTTTCTCCCATCGTCGAAGAAACCCGAACTCAGGCCGTTTCTACCCGGTGTGAGGAGGACAGAGATTCTACCAACTGTGCAACCCACAAGGGTCTGGAATTGTGAACATTAAAATCACTACGGAAAATTGTTTCACTGTTAGAAAAGTTGGACCGGAGAAAGCAAAGTTTCAAAGAGAGAAAGTCAAAGATTTCCAAGTGATTAGTTTAGTTGGGAGAACGATAGAGATAGAGACAACAGATGAATTTTACAGAATGTGGTAGGGAGATTTTAAGCCAGAGAAGATCGAAAAGAGGAGATTCCAAAGTACTAGGTCTCTGACAGGGAATATTGGAACGGACATATACACAAGTACCACAAGCGAAAGAAATCGCATAGCGAATAATTCGGACAACTGAGATGAGTAGTGGTTGAATGTTATATTATTAACTAGCATCACAAGTAGAAATATAAACAAAAGGTATATATTAACAGTTAAGGCAAAGCTAAGTATTATTTGACAGGTGCTCTCAAAATATTCCAAAATGAGCATTTGCAGCCTTTATACAACAGTTTTGGTAAACACGACAATTATGGCTGAAATGTTATCAGAAGCCCTCAATTTGCTTCATTTTAAATGGAAAACAAAATGAAAAGTTCACCAGGTGCAAACTAATATTTAGTTGAACCGCCTCTGGCCCTGATGACAGCAGTACACCGTCGAGGCATTGACAAGATCAATTTCTGAAGATAATCAACTGACAGTTCGTGGTTCCAAACACGAAGTATGGCTTCCTGAAGTTCACGAAAGGGATTTGGTTTCTTTCTGGCCACTGCAGATTCCACACGATGCCAACAATTCTCTACAGGATTCAGGTTCGGGCTGTATCCTGGCCAGCTAACAGTTGTAATAGACCTTTTTACAACTGTACCAAATGTACACACATCACTACCGAACCTCTAACGCAGAAATGAAGCTAAAGTAACTACAGAAGTGCCTACTTGCACTTTTCGCCCGATGACAAGGAGCAGAGTCGTCCTGAAAGATGCAGTTCCGTGGCATGTTGAAATGGTCTCTAATGGTTGGCAGCAATCTGCCTTCCAATACAGCCAAGTATCCATTGACATTTACCGAACCTTTTACTGTATAAACTGCAGGTGACCTGCTCAGCGATACTAAAATGCACCCCTATATCATTTGGCTGGTAGGGAATTTCACGGTAGACACCATACAGACAGTCTGGATGGTATTCTTCACCACGTCTACGGCGAATCGTTTGTCTCCCAACAGAGCCATGCAGGTTGAATTTCTTCTCATCCAAGAAGATAACTGACTTCTACTGCTCTGGTGTCCCTTTGACATGTTCCTTACACAAAATTAATCGGGCCTTTTTCATTTTTTGTTTGAGGAGGGGCTTCTTCTTAGGACGACGGGCTAAAAGTCCATTTTTCAAGAGGCGTCTTCTGACTGTTACTGCACTTGCTACCACTCCTGTACGTTCTTCCCATTCTCTTTTCAGCTGAGACGAAGAAGTTTTACGGTTTTTAAGGCATAAGCGCTTCAAAACGCGATCCTGTTTTGGCGTAGAGACTCGTTCGCGTCCAGTCCCTTTTTTTTCTATCTGCAGAACCAGTATTCTTGAGTTTGGAAAGAAATCTACTCACTGTCAACTGATTACAAGACACTCTATAAGCAATATGACTGGAAGAACGTCCTTCCTCACGTAAAGCAACAATAGCACTCTTTCTTCGTGGCATCAAATGCACGTAACTCGCCATCCTGACACAAGCAAGGAATGACTGCGACTCTTGCAGAGCGTGCTTATATAGCTGAAAGTAACAGCTGATGCAAATTACGTCATCACCTAAGCGTGTCAATCTTATCTGATGCAATCTATAAGAAATATTGCCATGTACTTACGTTATTCGGACGACAATTACAATTTTAAGGGGTGATGCACTTTCTCTGAACACCAGTGTATATGCTGTATTCATGCTATATGAAGTAATGAAAGTTTTGGAATATGGTGTACACATGGCAAGAACAGAGAGAGAGAGAGAGAGAGAGAGAGAGAGAGAGAGATAATCTTCATTGCCCTTCACGGCCATAAAGCCAATGGTTTCCAGCCTCCCGAAACTTCCGGGAAAATCGAACAATTATTTACAAAAAAATGAAATTTTATAAACGAAAACATATTTTAATACAAAGGAGAGAACTCCTTACGAGAGTTAATTCTGATTGAGCTGGCTTAACATCGAGATAAGAGCACCAGCTCAATCAGACAGGAACAGATGCAAGGTATAAATCAGTCACTGCTGATTAGTCCTATTAGTCATATTTTTTTTCCGGTAAGTCCGGTCAACAGCGAATTTGTTCAGGTCGGCGTCAAGTGCCTGGGTTTGATTGAGCATCTGCTGAGGGAAGAACCTGTCCGAGAGATGGAGTCGTGCTAAAATCGAGTAGAGCTCGGGATTGGCTCTAAGGGCAGCAGGGCACACAGACAATATCCTGTATGAAGCTTTATAACTCTTTATGCAGAAGAGAGGGAGAAAGCATAGTATGTTCCCTGTGATCTGGAAGTGGCATTCCAGGGAAGTGAGTAGTTGGTTTACTTGGACGGCATCAAATGCAGCCTCAATGTCTAAGTAAGTAACAGCTAGTTCGTGCTTTTTCTTGAATGCTGACAAGATAGTATTCGTGGTGGCTAGCAGATTTGTGATCGTTGATCTGTTTGGAAGGGAATAGTGAATTTGGGCTGGATTACTGGGCAAGATCTGCTTGGTGAGGATGGGGAGTAAGGTCTTCTCCAGGAGCTTCAGTAGGCTGGAGGAGTTGGAGATGGGTCGGAAGTGTTTAGGTTTCGATGGCGACTGAACTTTGGCTAAAGGTTTGATGAGATGTTTTTCCACTGCTGTGGGAAAATTTGGTTCGAGAGTAACTGGTTGAAGATAATTAAAAGTAGCTGAACAATGTACGGACTTATGCATTTGAGCATGAACTGCGGAACTCCATCATCACCTGTGGTTGACGAGGCAGGTAGAGAATTGATAGCTACGATCAGCTGTTGTTTAGTGATCTGAATGGTGTTCAACACTTCTTGCTAGGTGGGCTCTGTTAGTAAAGCCATATCTAAGTTTGGCATAGGATTACGGTTAAATCTTGTGACGAAATCGAGCCACAATTCAAGATCAAGTTGCAAAGGAAAATGAAGGTTCACTTTCTTGTATGGAATTTTTCCTTTAGCCAGTTCACGGTTAATTTATAATTTGATTGCCTCAGATTTCAGGCGATTAAATTGAGCCCGTGCCCTTGAACAAACGATGCGATCATTGGCATTTTGCGACTGTTTCCATGTGCGATGGAGCTGTTGCTTCAGCTGGAAACTTTGAGTTCAGAATTCCACCAAAGTCTTGTATTGTGATTTTTGATTTGAATCACTGATTGTGATTTTTTTTTTTTTTTTGCAACCGTGTTGATCTAGTTTGTGAGAATGTTTACAGTTAGGTCTGGGTCACAAGTCTCTAAGGCCACACACGGAATGAGAGAGGCGGCTCTGATGCACTTATCTACATTAAGTAAGTTGGGGCTAGTGATGTCAACCTTTTTTGTTGCCTCTGGCTTCTAATTTGGGGGCTGGCAGATATGCAGTCACATGTATTGGGACATGATCAGAGTCAAATGACGTTTCTGCAATGTAATCAAGAGAGCAAGGGACAGAGGCTAGAACTAGATCTAAGAGGTTATTCCCCCTGGTTGGAGCTTCATTAATACGTTGTAGAGCAGCACATCTCAAGTGTGCCAGAAGATCCTTTTTCAGATTAGATAGCTGAGGAGGTAAATTGAAATCGCCACAAATTAAGTGAGAAGCTGTGGAATGCAGCTAATTGATTAACCAATTGGAAACTTCAAGGATGATTTTCTAGGAAGGCGTTGTGGGTATATACACCACACAGACATCAAACGTCACGAAGTTTATCCTAACGTAATGAGAATTGCTTCATAATTGGGGGAGTTGCTGGATTTATTATCCAATAGCTTGAAAGCGGATTTATTGTAAAATATTGCGACGCCTCCACACTTGCGTGCAATCCGAGATGTGAATACGACCCCATAATCAGCTGGGGCAGCTGCCGCTAGGAATTCTTCATCGTCATTGAGCCAGGTTTCGGTGATGGCGAGCAGGTCAAAATATCCGGGGAGCAGAATTTGCTCCATAGTGTCAAGCTTATTCCTAAGACTATGCACATTCTGATAAAAGATGGTGCAGGCAGGTACTCTAGGTACTTTGATGCGGACGGGTGGTCTCTGACATGGCACTACTCGATTCAACGGGGTGTCTCTAGGATTGACGAGCAGAGCACAGGAGCGGCATATTGGTGTTCTGTGTCTGTGGTTCTGGTTGCGGTAACGAGATCTGGGATTGCTATGAATCAGGGTACCATCGGTGGGAGTCTTTTCCATTACTTCTATATCGCTTCCCTTTATGCCCAAGATCCAGCAGTCCAGAATTCAGGATTGAAGAGTGCTTCAAAATCTGCATCAGCTACATCGATCTTAAAGGAGGCGTAGGTGGGATATTTCGTGGATAGCTTGATGACTCTACCATTCATTTTGAATGCAGCAAGAAGGTTTTCCACATCATCAGCTGTGGTAGCAGGGGACAGCCTACTAATGAAGACATTACGCATTCGTTTGTCCATCGTTCCAGTGTTCGCAATTTGCATCTTGCTGAAGTGCAGATTGGTTCCAATAACTTTAAGATTGGGGCTCAGTTCCTTAAGAGATGGATTACGGGTCAGTGTTCTTTGCTCTTTTGTTCCTTGGCTTGCAATCATTACATACGTTGTAGTGTCTCTATAATGGTTACCTCTCACGTCGTAGTCCCTGTATAATGGTTACCTCTCACGTTGTTTGAGGTGGAGCCACAATTGCGATGTACTTCAGCAGCCAAAGCATTATCCGGTTTCGAGCGCGAGGACCCCATATATGTGAGTTTTGTGATCACTAATAGGTGCAATTTGACAGGTTCTGCTCCTGATGACTACTTTGGATCTTCTGGGAGGCAGTATTTACTGAGTATCCGTTGCCATCTGCTGTGATTTCAGCATATACTGGTCTAGTGCTACGTCCAGGGCACACAACTTTAGACTCACATATTGTAAGAATGGGGGATGGAGAGGGGTCATGTGGTAATAAAGATGGGGTGGTTTGGGTAGGAGCTCTCGGTTTCGCATGAAAGTGTCCGTCAGGAGGATGCTGCTGATGATGGTCAGTTTGAACAGCAAGATCACAAACAGATTGCTTCAGGTCATCAAAGTTTTTCCACAACACTTCCAATGTTTTGTGTATGCATTCATTGTGTTCTCGTAGTCGCTGTTTTCAAGCAGTAGGTCTGCAAGGATATTATGAATTGGTGATAGCTTCATACATAGAGTTGTTTCGATATTTGTGAGGAGCGAGACAAAGGGTGGACTGTGTTCGAGTGATGCTTGATTAACTATTGCAGAGATCTCTGTTGATAGGATGTTATCCTGTTGGGAACTACTAGATTTTTGCATGATGAGATCTGAAAGGCCGTTTTGTTCTACCAGTAATGAGTCAGGGGTCAATTCCACATGTGAATCTGGCGATCTCAGTTTTTCCGTGTCCACCTCAGGTTCGGGTTTGATCCTGTGCTCAGGTGAATCCGAAATTTGGTTAACGTCGTTGTTGAAAGTTTCACCAGTTGTTCCTAGTGAATGCATATAATTTTCTCTCTTACAGGGAGGACACTGCCATACTTTCCGTCTCTGCTTCCCGAGCCTCTTTAGGTCCAAAGCGAGACATTCGCTTCCGTATGTCTTGAGACAGGAAAGTACATTTGATAAATACGTCCGGAACAATTCCACAGTGTTCATTATTTGGATGATCTTGCTTTAAAGGCATTTTCAGATTTTAGGCGCAGATAAAAGGATTACGAGTGGGCTGGAAAAGAGTTTACAATTGTGTTTAGTAGTTGCCTTAACTACGTATCGTATTCCCAGCGAGACGGGCAATAGTGAAACCGATACGTTTACCGATAAGATACAAAATAAGTCAAAAATTTCAACTTATTTGGAGAGGAGTCATGTGGTAATAAAGATGGGGTGGTTTGGGTAGGAGCTCTCGGTTTCGCATGAAAGTGTCCGTCAGGAGGATGCTGCTCATGATTGGCTAGACTTGTTACTGTTGGATGTAGTAAATCCGCTTGTACGAGGCGTGGATAATTGCTAGGAGGCAGTAAATGACGCGTGTCGCCATGGTCACCTCACCGCAAGCAAACCCATAGCGCATTTGCCTGACCTTGACCTGTAGCCGGAAGCGGTAGATATCTCTGGTCAGCAGTGAGTAGCAAAACAGCAAATTTTGCAGTATGAGAAAACTATAAATAATAAATACCTGGATGCCCAGGTCACCACACAATGGATATCGTCTTGTTCAGCGTCAAATTAGGAATATATACCAACATCAAAATCATCATATAAACCTAAGCATAATTCTGTTAATTTAACTGATTAACCGGAGCAACAAAGACACACAGCCGTACAACAGAAGAGCAAGTGCCCTTCAAAAGTTCAGCTAAGTTCAGCAAAAGTTCAGAGCAAGTGCCCTTCATATTCAGCTCCTTGACAGAATATGGCCTCGACAATGCCTCTTCCCCCTCATATTTACAACTCGGACTTCCTCCAGTCACCATCTGGCCTAGTAGAGGCAGCGAGATTATACACCAGCTGATCTGGAAGCCTCTTGGAGAGTTGCAAATAGGTTTGGTCCGGTGGACAATCTAGAGGCCGGCCTATGACCACCGTTTTAAAGCTGTAGCTTCTAAGGAAGGAAGATTGGATCTCGCTATGATATCGTACCAGTCACGAAATATGCGCCACGCGCTCTAATCACACTACCGCCGCGTCGAGTTCTCTGCAGACTCGTGGCCGAAGCGTGGAAAGCAGTTGAGTCAACATTGAAGAAATTTGCACGCTTTCGGCACCTCGTTCAGTGAATGCTACAACGAATTCTGGCTGTTCTGTGAGCCAAAGGAAGACCTGCTCAGTATTAAGTAGATGTACTTAACAAACAGAGGCAAATCAACAGTAACGAACCTCTTCTCCCCTTTGTGGCTTTGCTTTTCTACAGAAAAGTGTTAAAGTGCCTTGTATCGGAATCCGTCACAGTTTTTGGCGGATCCCGATATCCTATAACTAACAGAACAATTCGCGATTTAAATGACATAACATACATGACGATAGAAGATTTTTCAGATAAGTGTCATACCTATTTCAGAATATGGTTCTCTGGTATGATCTCCTGGTTTAGGTTCGACAGGAAAAGATAGAATGGGGATTCAGAACATTTATTATTTGAATTTTAATGCTCACCTTGGCCTCCACGAGAATCATAACATTTTTTTTAGAACTTTCTGTGCCTTTGCAGAGATCATGTGTCAAGAGTGCAGAATATACGGTCCGCAAAAATTATTTTATTTTATTAACTTTTGACAACCTGTTTAAAAAAAAGATACAGTAGAGGGGAAGATGACACTTCATCTCCAACCACGATGTCATTTGGCATTTGTGTGCGAGGTATTTTCCTCGGCCAAGAAATTAAAAGTCACTCCCTGTATAATCACTCTCAGTAAAAAGCGTCATTCTTCCATGGACTCCCCTTGATGGCCTAAAAGAGCCAGCAAGACATTAGTAAATCTCTTTGTGAGGAGCGCTAATGAGCATTAGCAGCAACGTTTACATGTGTTACCACTGCTTTGTCTATTGCATCCATCTTGGCCAATGTTCCACATACTTAATGGCAGTTCGCCAACTTTTTGTGAAACAGATACTTGGAAACATTTCTGATTCTTTAATCAGAAAATTTTCAGATGATCGGAATGTTCCATTCGAAACTGAAATGTTTCAGAAACTTCATTTGGAACGTAATGGAAATCTTCTCGCTATTAAGCTTAATTCCTTCGCCAATCTGATTAGAACTGGGCCCATTAAGAAGGAAAAGACCACCGCGTATTTGTCATTTATGATCGCCAGATGCAATAAAAGCAGAGATGTTCTGCTCATTTAAGTGAAGGCTAATGCAAAATGGATATAATGATCTTGTCCTGTTGTTCAGTACCCGAAGACGGAGAAACCATGGCTTTAGAGTGGAATTAAAATGAAATTTGAATGATGACGGAACCAAACATTTAAACCCATAAATCCGCTAAAACAAGACTTACAATGTGACACCGTGTTTACTTAATGATCAATTAATTATAACTTTCCACACATTTTTCTCATTTCGCTTCTGCCCGTCTCATTATCGAGACTTTGGGCTATTGAAGATCTTCCCAAAGTCCACTTTAATTTTATTAGCCGTAATATTACGCGAAAGACACGGTTTTTAATGACTGCAAAGCAAGCGGTGCTTCCACATGTCAAAGGCATCGATGTGGCAGAACGACAATTGATGTGAAATCATTTATTGTTTTCACCTCAAAAATAAATTAAAAATTAAGAAAACCTTAACAATGCAATTAACTGCCCGATTTGTAAAATGTGGTCCGTTTTTAAGAACGTTAGCATATACGCTTAATACACCTCTTGCATAATCAAGAATTTTCGTGACATTTATATTTGGACCTTTTAGAAAGGTTCGTTGCGCATTCCAAATATCATTAAAATCGGGCTAATTGAAATCTACAATTATTGTTTCTGTGTCCGTCCGTCCGCATGTAATAACTCTTCCCAGTGGATGGATTTTAAGGGAATTTTATATTTCGCTCTGTAAGCAAGATTTGTGGAATCTTTTTGTGTTTCATTAAAATCACACCAATAGAATTCCAGCAATTATTATTATTATTTTCTTTTTTTGAATATATATCACCTGGACTATCCATATAGTGTAGCTGAAGCTATTTGGCAGGTATTTTACGTACAGTAAAATACTTGCCCATACCTGCCTCTGCATTTTTTGATATACCACTTCCTCTTTTTTACGACAACAGCCCTGGTTCTAAAACATCTCAAAGTTGGATTCAGATCTCAGCTGTGGTTTGGAAATGCCACCGTTACGACATTATTCTCCCGAAACTACTGTTGTGTTTACCCTACTGCGTGACATGGCTCGATTCGCAATGCAGGTAAGGCAGAATTTTTAAGAATGTCACTTCATCCTTGATGAAGACATACGAATTTTGTATAAATCTGAATATGTCCTCCTCCATGGCCTCAATAAAGCTGACACGCAGTGTATATGGCTTGTAAATGGCGTATGACTGATCTGGCAGTTTACGAGAATTGAAGACTCGAATTTATTCTCATAACTTACTGCAGGAAAGCAGCAGTATCTAACACCACACCACACCACCACCACCACCAGGAACTGCTTTTCTCAGATCTGTCGTAAGCAAACAACTACCTCGATAATGAAAAGATGAATATCATTCCAGGAATTTGATTGAGTGTTGCGCAGCCATTGCAATGACTCTAATCTAGTTTCGCTATCTTAACACGTGACCGTTACAGTGCCGTGCCCTTGTCAAAATGACCGCAATCTCAGAATTACACGGCCCAACGAAGAAAACTCAATAGGTGTGTCAGCGTCCATTCAATCACCTTCCACTGCGACTACACAAAGAGGGACACAAATTATATCCTCGTCGCACAATTCCAAAATACTCGGGTAACGGCTTTCGATCAGCTTAGCAATGCTACGAGAGACGACAAAATTGTGGTGTTTGAAGCCAGGATGCAGTATCGATTTTTTGACGTGTTCGGGAGTACACGTACCCAGCTGCAGAAAAGCGCTAGTGGTCGCAGTACTGCCGACTGGCGCATTACGGTACTCAGTAAACAGAACTCGTATTTGGCAGCGAAATTCATTAGCAGCCGCCTGACCTAATAAACTGGAAACGGAACGCTATTCGGTGACCAGCGTAATCACAGGGAATATTCGTCAGCGCGGCAATGTAAACGGTACTGACCAAATCGAACCTGACACCGCAAATAACCTCCCGACGTTGCATTCGCTTTCAGGCGGTTTAAGGATGGAATGCTAACCCAAAACAGCGGGCCAACAAGGACACCTCGAAGAAACGAAACTGCGGCTTAATACCAGCCATTGTCTATTGTAAAGTCCAAATGACTACATTTTTAAGAAATGCAGTAAAATCCCGCGCATGAAATCTTTTATTAAAGAGTACTTTTTGGCAAATTGCCTTCACAGATCACAGAGTGCCAGCACTTTTCGCGTCATATCATAAAAGATGACGTCGTAGAGCAAGTATCATCTTTCAAGGACACGAAAGGTGATTTTGTTGTACACGTGGGCACGTGCCCCCTCAGATCTCCTACTCTCGTAGGAGAGTATGAGATCTGAGGGGGCTTACTTAGCAAGTACTGGTAGAGAATTCCAAGAATACGTTAACAGCTTTTGTAAGTCAAATGTCCAGGTAACCAAACTGAAAGCAAGGTTTCCACAGGGGTACTCATCCTTTGAAGTTTCATATAGTGAGGACAACGAAGCAAGAATTCTGGACACTAATAACTGGACCGAAGGAACACTGATATTGCCTTTCCACAAGAATGTAAGTACGAGGACAAAATCAATAAACCCATCCTCACATAAGAATATTGAAAACGGAAATAAATAGCAACTACAGACTATCAAGAAAATACAGGAAAATAGGATTCCAGTTCGGCAAAATAAGAATAATTTACAAGATAATTTGCTATGTTACTATCAAAACGTGCAATGTCTGAACAATACCAACTTTAAAGACACTTATTTCCTTATATTACAAGAAAGATTATGATATCTACTTTTTAGTGGACACATGGCTCACTCATGATGTTAAGGACAATGAATTGGTCCCACCGAACTTTGTTGTTATTCGTAGGGATAGACTGGATAACAGAGGCGGTGGGCTCATCTTCATTTGCCAAAAAGAGATTCCTATCTCAAAAATCAAAGTTTTGGTTAACATTGAAGGTATTTTTCTTCAACTGGGCAGCGGCCCTTATACCTGCTATGTTAGGCTTGTCTACCTTCCACCACCTGTAGATAACTCTCTTATCGTGGACTTTGAGAACACTATCGACCAAATTCTTGATCAACATCTGGGAATAGACCGTTTAATTGTTTTAGGAGACTTTAATACGCCACATACCTACAATGGATGTAATGCCAATCCAACTAATGTCTGGACACTTAAGGGTAGATTTCAAAATATTTTCATCTCTCTAAATCTGAATCAGATCTGTGAATTTCCAACTAGAAATGAAAACTACTTGGATTTAGTCTTCACCAACTTTCCTTTGGTGGTCTTTAAGCCAACTAATCTTTTCAAATCAGATCACGTTCCCGTGGCCTTTTTCATCAAGAAAAGATTAGTTAAAGATACGGATTTAGAACAAAAACAGAAGCTCAATTTGAATAATGGCCTGATATGAATTATGCATTTAAAAACTGTAATTGGGAATTAATATTAAAAATCAATGATCCTCAAGAAGCACTGGACTGCTTTTACCAAATCGTTAATGAAGTAACTAACAATGTTGTTCCATGCTAGTGTTCTTGATCCAAATTACCCACACTGATTCTCTAAGGAACTAAAATCCCTACTGGCAAAAAAAAAAACGAAAAATGCATAGTAGGTTTAAGACAAATAAAGAAATATGCCTTTACAATAAATATTCTTCCTTAAGAATACAGGTTAAAATGACATTAAAACAGGACTACAACAAATACTTGTGCTTTGTCCAAAGAAAAGTCTTCGAGGCAAAAGATATGAAGCCTATATTCAGCTATTTCAAAGCAAAAAATCAAAATGCGGCTGTAAACACGCTAGATATTCCCAGTGATTTATCATCTTTGTCTGAGGCAGACTACCTTGCTAGCAGCTTTGAAGAAATTTACAAAACAGATACAGCAGATGACGGGATGGAAGGTAACGAAAATTTTCCTCTCAGCTACATTGATACACTAACAGCATTTGAAATCAACCAAGCAGAATTATTGAGCACAAATCCACAGTATGAAAAAGGCCCTCACACGAGGCCCAGGCGGTATCCCTACTGTCTTATGGAAAACATGTGGAACCACACTTGTAAAGCCATTACTTCACTTAATAAAATTGGTATTTGAGAGTGGAATCTATCCAGCTCAACTGAAAAAGGCCTTTGTTACCCCTCTTTACAAAAAAGGAGACCCATCCTCACCCAACAATTACAGACCAGTTTGTCAATTGAATACACTCTCAAAGATAATTGAATCCATTGTAATGAAGCAGCTATTTAACTTTATGAAACTTAATTTGTCAGATTACTCCCACGGATTTATCAAGGGTCGTTCCACCTGCACAGATATGATTTCGTTTGTTTCGAATATATCCCAGGCGCTTGACGAAGGAAAACAAGTCGACTCCATCTTCCTTGATTTAAGCAAAGCCTTCGACAAAGTAGTCCATCAGAGACTAATCAACAAACTGCATCACTATGGTCTCAGAGGACAGGCACTAAACTGGATTGAAAACTACTTGGAAGGTAGAGAAATGTCCATGACATTTAAAGGTAAAAACCTCATATCCTTTCAAGACTGAAATTGGTGTCCCACAGGGTTCATCCTTAGGCCCGCTATTATTTTTTATCTACATCAACGACCTGCCCAGCACCCTTGAGACTACCAAATCAAAATCAACATATTTGCAGACGACATAAAAATCTATAAAGCAATTCGCAGTACCAATGACTGCATCATCCTAAACGAAGCTCTTCAACGAGTTATTCAGTGGCTGAAGGAGAACAAAATGGCAGTCAATGAAAACAAGTGTGAGCTGATGAGCTTTGCTAATGCACACAAGAAAAACAAACTTAATTTTTCTTATTGTATCAACAACAAGGCAATCAAAAAAGTTAGTACAGCCAAAAATCTAGGTATCTTTATTAAAGAATCGCTTTCCTTTGATGTCCATGTCTCTAACATTGTGAAGGCAGCTAGCAAAAAACTAGGTTTCCTGAAAAGAATTAACCGAGACTTCAATCAGTTGGCACTTTTCATCTTTCGTTACAAAATCTATGTTAGACCAGCTCTAGAATTTGCCTTACAGGTCTGGTCCTCACGTGTTGCTTACCAAAAATTAGAAATTGAAACATTCAAAAAAGAGCAATCCAGTACGTCTGCTTTAAAATTGGCCTTGAATACAATGAGAAATCCTACAAAGAGTGGTGTGTATTCTTTGGACTCTAAACGCTGGAAAAAAGAAGAGATAAAGCCGATTTACTCCTCCTTAACCAGCTGTTAAATGTTACCCTGAATTGCCCTCATCTCGTCTCACAAATAAATTTCAACGTTCCGACAAGAGCGTTAAGAAACCATCCACTGCTGAAACCATCCTATGCGAGAACAAATTATGGATACTAAAACTTCTACAACAGGACTGGAAGATCAATGAACAAAGCAAATGTGGAGATATAAAGGATACCCCCGGACATTTCAAGAGGCAACTGAAATTGCTAACCTCATCCGTTGCCTGACTTAAAATGGACTCTTCTTGCAAGTTCTAAGACTCCGATTGTGTAATGTGTGTGAAGAAATACCAGTACTCTGCCTTACTCCTATCTGTTCACTTAAAAAGGACGGATGAGTCCTACTTTTATTTATTTAGTTTTATTTTATCTGTACATTTCAATTCAGTAGTCTTCTTATGTACATTTACTTTTCTCTTTACTTTGGGAAATGTATACTCCAAGCTTCTGCTTTGAAGCTGTGTAATAATGCTTTATAGCTGCACCCCTCAGGCACGTTTGTTTGCTGTTTGTAGCTGTGAACAATAATAATAGTAATAATAATAATGTTAGGAAAAGTCGCGAGTTAGGATTAAATTTGAAAGTATCGACAATTCTGCCCAGGCAAAGTAGAAGACAGTATAAATAAGAGGCTTGTCAATCTTTCGACCCTGGAGAGACTGTGCAACTGTGATGAGTGTAACAAACAGCCACACAGAGAAATAGAGTAGGCCAGTAAATCAGAATCTCTTATAATGGGGGATTTTAACTTTTCAGATATTGACTGGAACTTGTGGGTTGGACTCTCACACACTACGAAGACTGTTGTAGATTTATTCGATAATTGTTTTCTAGAGCGGCAACGTCAGAGAGGCAACGAGAGGAAGCAGTGCTCGTGATCTGGTTATCAGCATGGTTCTTCATGCGTTAAGAATCTTTTGGTAAAAGACCTTCTGGGGGTAGTGATCACAGTTTGCTGATGTGGAATTTGTTTAAAGACATTACACTGTCAGGGGTAAAGGGAAGGGGTTTTGCTTTCGTAAAGGTGATTACAATAGTCTCAGACAGTTTTATAAATTCCATACAGTGGGGGAACTGTCTAATGATGTTATCAACAGCGAATTCAAAATGGGAAGCAATATTTTAGGATTTTCATGCCAAATAAGAAATACTGTTCGAGGCTTAGACCTAAATGGATGTCAGATGAACTGATCAGACTTATGGCAGAGAATAAAAATCAATGGAATGCATTTAATTATCAGGTGATAGAGAAGCCTATGGTAGATATAAACTAATCTGCAATTAAGTCAAAAAGAATATGAGGCAAACTAAGGCAGAATACGAGAAATCTTTGGCAAAGAATGCAAAGAAAAGCAGCAAAGACTTCTTTACTTATGTTAACAGTAGAAAGAAGGGGTTGAATCATATTGATCCATTTCATATCGATGGTTTAACTGTTGATGATCATGCTCAGGTTGCTGACAGGCTGAATAGGTATTTTTCATCTACATTCACACGAGGAATTCTTTGGGGAAGTGGAAGCCAGAAGTTCATCAAACTCTGACAGGGAGCTAATTGATTTTGTAATAACTGGGATCAAAGCGGAGGAGAAATTGTTGAGGATGGACATAAAAAAAGGCACCTAGGGCAGATGGAATCTATCCAATTATATTAAGGGAGGCAGCAAAGGAGGTAAGCAAACTCAGCCACAATTATGAGAGCATCCTTGGATTCAGGGGGAATCCAAGTGCGAGAAGTGCGAATATATCCCAAATTCATAAAGGGGGATCAAAAGGCGACATGAATAATTACAGATCTGTTAGCTTAACGTCTGTTCCAGGGAAGATAATTGACCTCAATCAGGCCTCAATATTCTTCCTCTCAGATTAAGCACATTGGGGGGGACGTAAATTCAAGTTGAGGAAAGATGGTTGGAGGATAGATGTGAGGTAAATTTGCCTTCATCCAGCGGGTTGATTGATGGAAAAATCAACCATCACATTTGTTGCTATGAAAGTGCGCAGTTTGAATAAATTCAAAGAAGAACCACACAAATTATTGAAGGGGATGGACAAGTAATGTAGAAGGGGTTTTTTTTGCTTTCTTCATCATGTCCCACTACTACTACTACTACTAATAATAATAATAATAACAATAATTTTTAGGCGCTTAAGCATATGTGTATTCACCATGTCATTCTTCATGTAAGAACTCGACTCCCAATGTGAAGAGAGAATGTAGTCTTATATACAGAAAGAAAAGAGTCACATTGGAGAGATTAAATATTACACAGTTGGAAATGAACTGAACGCCTGAGAATAAAACTATGGAGTTTTATTCTCTTAACGTTTTCTATAAAGTTAATATATTAGTAATTAATCGACAAGATAACTATATTTTTCACTTCAATTAACCACAGCAAAAAACAATCAATTAATTATTTAAAAAAACAAACATAGAATGCGCCTGAAGCGTTGCGCTCTTCGTATATTACCTAACTTGTAATGGATTTTGTTACCGGAAGTTTAGACATTCCTTAATAAGAAAATTATTTCGTATATCTTGTTGGTCCGTGGACAGCTTTTAAGATTAGTCATAGTCTGCCTTGCCCCCACCCCAGTAGAAATCTATTCATATAAATGAAAGGATATTTTGCGTATTACTCATTAAGTGGAATCGAGGCTAAATTTTCAGCTATGTTCTGTTGGACTCTGAGGGTGTTCTAAATTCAATTGGGATTTCGTAGCATCCTCCCCCTCAGTTTCCCCTACAAAAATATTTCTATGAATTTGGAACAGGCGCTCTGATCCATTTGAAAATTTCAATGCTTAATTAGAATATTTTAGGAATGTTTGTAACAAATTTTCATCTCGATGGGTTCACTCATTTTGTTATAAATCATGAATTATATTACCATTCGCTAACGCATCTAAATGTAGTGCACTACGTACATTTATTTTCCTGTTGCCTATATGGTATTCAAAGAATTGGATTGAATATGACCATATGAGATTGATTACTTTTCTAAAACTCAAAATCTCTTCACTTTTAGAAAAGCGTCTGTAAACCAGCTTTATCACTGAGGAAGTCTAGGATGTGATGATGAGATCCATCTTTCCTTTCCATACTCAGGGCAGTCTATAGCAGGGACAAAAAAACGATATTAAACACGTACTGCTAAAGTGTGGAGCAAAACAACAGGAGACTCAGGGTCACTCACTACCTTCTATTTAATGTGGTTAGTACGAGCTCAAAGCCAAGCTTGAGCTGCCTGTTGTTTTCCTCTCCTTACTTTAGGTGTATAATAACTGTTCTGACTGTTCTCACAAATTTAGCATCTTGGAGGTTCTTGAAAAATGCGTGATATGGGTGTGTTCTATTTTTGGTCTGGCCAGGACTACCTCTTCTCTTCTCTTCTCTTCTCTTCTCTCCTCAACTTTTCTTCACCTCGAAAGCCATTTTTCAATGTTTGATTTACTCAGACACAATTTGTTTGAAGTTCGATCTTGCCAACTCTGTTGCCAAAAAAAATGGCAGGCTCTTCTACTTATTGGTCTGTAATCTGTGTATGGTGTGCAGAATGGCTTTTTTGGGCAAACGTGTGATTATTATGCTGCTTCGTCTTCTTCTTCATTTCCAGTCAATCCTACACGTCCCGTAATTCAGTAAAACTGAATATCTCGTTTCCTTTTTATGAGATTTATTACAATTTGTTGTAGAATTGCGTGTGAATGAGGGTTATCAGAGTTTATCACCTGACCTTCTCTGTAAAAAAAACAGGAATTTGGTAATGGATCAATATTCAACTTTATCCATGATGACTCTCTGTCACACGTGCAGCTCTGTAACAAAAGAAACATAAGGGTCAGAGCAGTGGAACGTCTATCGATCCATTATCAAATTCCTGTTTTTACAAAGCAAACAGCTAAGGACTATCAATGAAGAGACGTCTACGGTGTTTAGGGATATCTGTCCATCGCATGATGTTCTAAAACATTGGCAGAGATAGTTCAGGTGGGGCTGGGAGAGCGTCCATGAAAAGGAAAGCAGTGGGCAACCATCCACATCTCACACTGCTGAATTCGTGAAGAAAATTGGACCATTGATCCTTGAAGACCAATGAACAGACCGTTGCTGAGATTGAGGTAAGCTAGGGATCGGTGGATAACATAATTCATAACGATTTGAATCATGTCTCAGCAGGATAACGATACTGGCCTGTTTTTTTTTTTTTTTTTTTTTGCCGATTCCTGAATGTAAAAGAATCATGGATACAAAACTTTTACCAAGAAACAAAGCAGCTTTCAAAACAATGGAAAAATCCATCATCACCAACTCCCAACAAAAAGGCCAGAGTGTAACCATCTTCAGTGACGGTGTTGCTGTCACTTTTCTGTAATAAGGTGGGCAATATTCTCACAGATTGTTGTTGTTGTTGTTGTAGTTGGGTTTTAGGAGCGATTAAGGCCATGTTACTCCGTATATACTGTCTGTAAATTGCGTGCGTTCTGAGGTCGATTTTCTGTTTGCTGGACAACAAACCAGAGTTTCCCGGGAGAAAAACCATCCTACCCTCGCCTGACACCGACTAACTGAAGCAATCCATGCGGCAATTAAGGAAAAGCGAAGCAGGATGTTGTTGTTTCACGACACGCGCCATCCCATACTGTTGTCACAACCACTGCTCTTGCCACACCCGCCTTATTCTTCTGACTTCTACGCAGCAGTTGAAATCATTTTTGCATGGGAAACCACTCTTCTGGCAATTCAGAGGTAATTTCTGGGACAGAATCATGGTTACAAACGAAGTGAGACCTTCTACGAAAATGGAATAAGTGCCGCAAAAGATTGGAGAAATGTGTCACTTTGTGTGGTGGTTATATTGAGAAGGAGAGTGATATATGTTTCAAATCTGAACTTTCTAGGATTCGAAGAATATGGTTAAGAGGAAAAGTACCCATAGGATGCATGCAATTTGCAATCACGATACACGCGCTCCACCCTCGTGGGTTGCACAGTTGGTAGAACCACCGTTCTCCCCCACACCTGGTGGAAAAGACCTGAGTTCGAGTCCCATCGATGGCGTGAGGAATTTCTATGGGCTTTTTTACAACGTGACTGAGTTAGTCAATATCAGGCGAGGGCAGCATGGTTTTCCCTCCCGGAAACTGGCGTTTTTCGTCCAGAAAACAGAAAATCGACCACAAAACATATTGGCCTTAGTCACAATTTACAGCGACTAAGGCCAATATGACCATAGTCGCTGACGCTCCTAAACCCTATTACAACAACAACAAACACGAACGCCTAGCGGCCTTAGTTGCTTTGGAGAAAAATCGAACAACAACAATAATAATAAAATTTAAGTTTCAGTTCTCAAATCTTCGGCCCTTTATTATTTTTCCATTTTATGCACTATTATTAACTACATGTATACATTACATTGCCAAAAGTAAGTGGCTAGCATCTGCATTTTTCAAATAACCTTTCATTGATGCATTATTTAATAATGTGTCGGGCCCACCTTTGACCATAATAACACGTACTATATCCTCGTCGGTAGACTTCGAACCAAATTTTTTTATAACCGGAAAGCGCAATGTTGATCGATCCCTCCTTGAACACAGCGGCGGTCAATTCAGCCAGTGACTTGGCGTGTGATGGTCTGGCCCAAAGCCGCCGTTCCAGGTATTCACTGAAGTTAAAGTCAGGATACGCCCATGTTTCCCAATCAAGTCACTTGTCGTGACATGATTTGAAGTGAAGCATTATACGGTGTACCCTTATGTTGAAACAAAAAAGGATCTTCACCAAACCGCATGCGAGAAGAAGGCAGCCTTCAAGTATCATGAATTCCCCGAGTTTAAACCTATCGTGTCACAAAATATAGTTTCATACTGACGTTTGAAAACATCCGATTTTAATAATCGATTTTTCTCCGCCTTTCTCGGGTTTAAATACGATTAACGGCCATATTTATAGTAAACTCGTCTGACTGGTGGTCGAGTCAGACAAAACATTTTATGTACCTTCCTCAGAATTAAGCAGTATCATTATAACCATATGCTACAGTAGAAATATTATTACCTTTGTGTTATCAATATTGGTATTAGTGGTGAATAATTTCGCAAACACAGAACTGAATTCTTAACCTCAAAAGAATCCACCACGTGGACGGGCTGTTCCTCAATTCAGCGCTAATGCTCATCTGTCAGTCCAGGATCGATTGCCCTAATTATCATAAACAGCAATCCATTGAGAAGAAATCTTCGGCCTGCTTATAGATAGCTTCCCCCATCCTCCACGTGTGTAGGGGGGGGGGTCTCGAGCCAGACTATATCAACTCCGTCGTATGCTTATGGAGCTGATCAGCATATTTGTGAATATGTTTGCGTAATTGTGAGGTAGGATAATATTGGTTGCGTTGATTGATTGCACTGGTAGAGTTCCCTCCCCCCCGGACAAGGGAGCGTTATAAGCGGCCGTTAAGAAAACAGGGAACGAAGATGATTAATAAAAAGCAACCAGCTTAATATAGCTAAAAATGTAATTAAAGAGCGATGAGAAACTCTGAAATCGATTGCGTACCACAGAAATGGTTAAGAGGACAAAGGCTGATTCTGAGAAATCACCGGCTAACAAAGCAAAGAAACGGAACAAGGAGCGTTACACTTATATAAATAGAAACAAGAAAAGAAGAAATTAGACTGGAGCCTTACTAATGGTTGCAGGAAAGGCAACGGTATCTCATTGAACTACTATTTCCGTTTATAGAGACAGATCGCATCGATCTTTAAAGGTGAAAGCCCTTTCACGGCGAGCAGAAACTGTGCGGGTGAACCTGAGCACTGCAAATCAACGATTTAGAAATTTGAGGGATTGTTTATTTGAGCCTGAAGGCTCAGAGTAATCGATTTCAGGACGAAGCAAATAAGGGCTCTTGAATGCCGCTAAACTAATTAAATTATTCTACTTCATGTGGCAAAGCGTTTTATTAAATATTCTTACTGCAGTGACGCCGATATAAAGTAAAAGCTGAAACTGAAAACAAAAGAATGATTACATTAAAATCGATATGTTATAATGAATTTCGTGCAGAGCATATCCCCATACTCTTCACTAAAATGTGAAGTATTTTTGAAATTATCATTGATTCTCCTTTTTCTGCTCACCTTTAGGGAATAGGGATATAACCCCTACGCCCTTGTTTAAAAATCGGAAAGTGAATGAATTATTAATTTCAACTCGGAAATAATCGCGTCGTCAATGTTTGCCTCTCATTTCAACCCTCAAGGTTGCGCATATTCGCCACTCTGTTTTCATATTTGCGTCACCAAAACCCGCTACACTTCTCCACAATCGATAGAAATTGCTCTTTCCTCCCCACTAAATGCCATGCAGACTATGGAGAGAGTCGCAGCTATCACATGCCTACTGAAAGTTTCCTTGACGAGTACAATGTCATTATGTGATTCTGATGACATTATCGATTGTGAAGCGACTATTTAACTGGTTATTAAACACGCTCACTCAACCGTAAACAAAATCCTATAAAGACGTCACAATTCCAACCGAGCAACACGTGACTAAGACGTCAATAACACTGGCCAGCAAAAAGAAAAAAAAAATCAATTTACATACAGCATTTATATACCAGATTTATTTACATATATTAATATACTCTCTGCGCAATTCTTAGCTCATGCACGTGTGCGTGTGTTTTCTTGTCAGGGTGGCTCCCAGGCAAAAGCCCATGTAGTTTCTACCAAGGCAACCATGGTAGAAACTACATAGCTGGCCTGAGGATTATTTAGAATGAAAGTGTGAGCTGGGCCCTGTTTATTATCACTGTATGGGCATATAGCACGAATACAGCACACACACAGGAAGTAGTGCAATACCAGTGGGTGCCCGCAATCCCGATCTCAGGTCGCCCAAACCTGAGAGCAAAATAAAAACAAAAAAGTGGTAAATAAACTGAGGTCAGACATGACAACAAAATTCAAGTCTAGCCTGCCAGAATACAGTTGACAGAAGATCACCAAGAATGAAGGAAACAAAGGTTCCAGGTTCAGGATAAAGATCAAAATTTAGTGATCACAATCAATATCAAAGTTCATCTAAACCAAGCCCAGCACAATGAGCTAGGTTCAGTGCATAGGAGATCGTAATATAGTTCGTCTTTTGAAAACTGCAATTGAAAACTCCTGGAACATGTTGAACTTATCAATGTCCTCAAGAAGGACAGACACATATTCATCTCTTCTTGTTTCAGCCAAACCGATGATACTCCAATTCACATTTTCTAATTCCTTTTCCAGCTCTAATATCCTGTCTTCATCGATGAGCGATCTTACGTCGTAACAGGCCAAGTTGAGTTTCCGTGCATGGCAGCCTGGTCGTACCCAAAGGTTCTTAGCACCATCTGCTTCCACTCTGATCCTTTCGCTGCCGTAAGAGGAGGGAGGGGAGTGAAAGCCGCTGGGGACTGAGGGCCAGAACAAATATTGCTTAGCAAAAATAATGTCTACTTTTGGAGTTATCCTCGTAGCTTTTGGCCGTTTACTTCATAATTTTCGGCCGGGGTTTTTCATCATCATTTGAAAGTCCTGAATTTTATTCAGCATATAACCACTCAAAATTGCAAATAAACCTAATAAAGTCTAATTGTGAACGAGTGATTAAAGTTCTTTGAAAAGGTAACAATCGTTCAAAGAACTTGAAATTCTGGCTTTATCATAATCATAAATAAGTCAGCTACTATAATGTGTGAAACCGTTTATAGTCAACTTTTGTCAACATTTCATTTTTATTATTCCACAACAAAAATTGATGACGAGTATGAATCTTGTGAACGTTTCCAAGGAAAATTACAGAGTAATTGTTACAACGGAACATACATCAAAAATGGAACATACATCAAAATTCCCCCAAAATTGTAGAATCTTGTACAATGCCTCTCACTGGACAAAGATGTGTAAACATGATTATATAACAAAAAAGGTAAGAATATTACAATCAGTTCTCTAAGGTCTAATGTTGTTTTGGGGGTGGTGGACTACATTGATAGCGTCACTCAGATTGCAACCTTTGTGGTCTTATGAAGAACTTGAAATACCCATTTTAAATTTGTTTTAATTAGTTCAAAACTATTCAGGCTTGACAAAATTTGAACCAAATCTTAAATGAACTCGTCCCCCACAAAAGAGTGAAAGTGGCGATTTTTTTTGTTTGTGCGCCAAAGCAACTAAATCTAATATGGTTTCAATATATTTTGCTCGCAAACTGAATATATTCTGTGTTCAGGTTTTTTTTTTTTTTCTCCCCGTCTGATATAAAATCAGAATTTCCCGTACAAAAACGTGTTACCGGCTCTGAGTTGGATTAATTTGGCCAAACTGCGAATTAAAAAAAATAATAAAAAATTGTCCCGTATTGACAAACTTTGAACCAAATCTTAATTTCGTGACTGTATGAGTTTCATGTGATGGTTGCATGGTTTTTCGACGAGCAAACATCGACCACAGTACGCAATTTACAGACACTTACAGATACTAAGTCGCTGGTGCTCCTAAAACCCACCAACAACAATGACAATGACCCATCAAAAATACTAAAACCCTAACGACGTTTCAAAACAAGTGAAGACGAAAGTTTATGTGTCGTTAGGGTGGATTAATTCTCACCGCAAACTCGCTCTCTTCTCTCTTTCAATCCTCTCTTCTTCATGCTCATTTCATTTATTTATTTTTTTTTTATTACTTGATCTCCGGAACAGAAACCTCATTCCTCAGGAAGCTCCTACCACTGTTGAGCGAGAGGCTCATCAGTTCTGTCTCTGGCCCCGCAGGGCCAGAGACAGAACATAACTGTCACAAACTTTTACTGAGTACCATGATTGATATGACCTAAATGATTGATGGAATTCATTCTTCACAAAGTCGGATGGATGTCATTTTCGTATGGACATGTCCATTTACGGATGCGCGTGCCATGTCCATTTACGTGCTATGTCCTTATACCACGTATATTTACGTATGAGCGTAGGTAAATGATTTACACTAATGGGCATGCATAACCGCGAAGACTACACTTTCGTTGTAAATGGACATAATAACACGTAATGATTTACGGTTATGCGCATATATAACCACGAGCATGCGCACTACACTTTCGTCGTAAATGCACATGCGCATGCACATACCTAAATGGACTCGAAATTGAGCATCACCCCTTCTTGGTCTAATCTTTTAGCGTCTCACCCCATTAATCACGCGGTCCAAACTTTCCCCCCCCCGGTGGGGTGCCTGCCTATTTATTTATTTATTAAATCTGTTTGTTGCTAAATATTTACTCTGGCATGACCTGCCAGAGTAAATATCTAAATACTGGTGTACTTGGTCTGCCTCCACGAGGCATATTGTGGACTACTTTTGGCCCCAGCAGGGGGTCTAGCAGCTAAATGGCCAGAAGAACGATACCAAAGGACAGAAGACACTAGACTTACAAAATCCATACACTTTTAAATCTCTGGCCTTTGCGTCATGCGTCGTAAATGGACATACCTAAAAACGTCGTAAATAAATTAAATTATCTGTTTATACTCCGGGACAAACGATCAGAGGAGTTCACAAGATAGACAGAATACAGCACCGTATTCAGCAGTCACAGCCACTGCTAAACCCCGCCCGCTCGCTCGCTCGCTCGCGCGCCTGAACACTACGTCGGCTTATGGACTACCAAATGGACATGGTTTCCGACATGCTAAATGGAAATGCGTCCGTTCGTGGAACTCCACTTCTTCTATACTCTCTTTTTTTGACATGCATAATTGGATATGCACACGCATACCAAAATATCAAAATGGACACGCACGCGCATACCGAAAAATATGCGCACATACCAAAATAGACATGCGCACGCGCATATCAAAATGGTTTGGAGACGCACATACGAAAATGGACATGCGCACGCGCATACCGAAATAGACATGCGCACGCGCATACGAAAATGGACATGCGCACGCATTCGCTTCGTATTTTTATTCAAATTTTCTGCTCATCGGGCTCAAACTACCCCCAGCTGGGGATGCACTTGTTTGCACAAAACGTGACGAGCATCTCAAATAAGCGGACCTGGATTTCATTTGCTGAATCGAAACCTGGTTGGGAAACGGAAAACAGTTAGATCAGCTAACTGCGGCAGCAAACTACAAATGTGTGGGAACCGGAATGTTCTTCCGGTTCGATAGACGAGGAGGGGGGGAGTTATAATTTGCTTTAAAAATAAATACCTGAACAACCAATTCAAATAATTTTGCGTTACCTTTTCAAAAGAGCACGTGAAAATACACCTGAGCACACAAAGGAGACAAGAAACGAACTCTATGCGTGGCTTGCTGCAAATCTAAAGCCATCAGTCGACACAATAATAGCGGGAGATTTTAATTTGGCTCTTCCGAAATACAGGGAGGCCAAGAAATAGCTGGATGCTACATTAGGTGCATTGAACTTAACGCAGCTTCCAACACCAGTGACAAGGGGAATGCAACAACTTGATCTGTTGTTCCATAGTTCCTTAGACATAAGGCTAATGCAAAACTTCTCAGTCATCTGACTAGTTACAACTGGAATGACCTGCAAGAAAAGCCAGTAGACGAAGCTTTAGAAATGATCACTAAAAAGCTACACCAAACAGCAAAGAGGAAGGAACAGCAAAATATCTGAGAGAACAAAAGAATGGTTCAACCCACAACTGAAAGCAAGTTTCCTCAGGAAGCAAAAACTGTATAGAAAATGGCAAAGAACGGGTCATCCTGCCGATCACATTCGTTATAAGAAAGAAAGAGCACATTTCATCAAAGCAAAACGACAGGCACACTGCAGTGTTGTTCATAATAAACTAAAAAGAGCAAAAAGAATTACTAGCAATAGAAATAGCACAGAGAATATGACCGAATGCAAGGAATGGGCTAATAACTCTTTTGGTAACCTGCATGGACTGAATCAAATTGAGAACACTGATAATAGTAACAAAATTTTGGACCTCCTGAAGGATTTAAACGAGCGAAACTATTCGACAAGAGAGGAACCAACAAGACCTCCATTGAGTGAAATACAAATCACCAAAGAGAGCGTAATGAAAGCAATCAACGATCTGCCCAATAAGGCCACTGTTGGACCAGACAAATTTCCAATGTTCATCCTTAAAATAAGTAGCCCATTTATAATAGATCTATTACTGCACATCTATCAGGAAATCATCAGGTCACAGCTTTCCCGCAAGCTTGGAAAAATTACATTGTAACCCCAATACCAAAGATTAAACACCCAAAATTAGCTAAGGATTACAGACCAATTTCTGTTAGTTGCACCCTACAGAAGGTATTCGAAAAAAGCACTGCTTCCCACCATCAATCAACACTGCTTCAACCATAGACCACCACATTTGCACTGTCATTTCGGGGAGATCAACAATAACAAACTTACTGGAAACCCTTTTTCGCGTGCAGAAAGCACTAAATGAGAAAAAACAAATTGATATTTTTTTGGATATCTCCGCAGCCTACGACAACGTCTCAATTCCAGCGCTCATTGCGATTTTAAGGAATTATTTTAATGTAAGGGGAAAATTGTTCACTATAATAAGCAGCCTGCTAGAAGACAGAAAACTTACTGTTAAGCACCAAAAGCTACAATCTTGCTTTACCATCTCCAGAGGAGTGACATGGGGGGGGGTTTCGGCTACCCTCTTCGCGACCGCTCTGGAGCCGTTTCTTGCACAGTACTACATATGCTGACGATCTAAAATTCTTTATCACTTCCAAAGACCATGGAAAATGGCACAATCCGAGAATTTGAGATCTATCTGGATTGAATCGGGCTCCGTATTAATGCACAGAAGTCTTCCCAAATGATCATAACAAGCAAAATAAAAATGACATCTCGATCTCTGTGAACAGGTCTAGTGTGGAAAAAGTTCCCTCTAACCTGGACTTAAGTGGGACGACAGACTCACCTTTGCTCAACACTTCGCCCATATGAAGACAAAAATATTCGCCGCTTTATGGGCTACTAGACAGGAACTCGTAGGAATTAGGGATCCTCAGCTAGCGACCAAGTACATTTTAATGTGTGTCCTGCCAATTGCAATGTATGCCTCGCAAATCTGGTCTTCAGCTCCAGATTTACATAAGTCCGTCCTTGGGATCGAGTACTGGTTCTTGCGATGGCTTAACAGAGTTGATGGAACCCTTTTACTATCTCAAGGGCCATTCTCTACTCAAACCCTGGATGCAGCGGGGTTGCAGCGGACAATTAACGGGAACATACACACTCTCGCACAAATGCTCACAAGCAGAGTAGATGCTGCAGTCCTGGATGTAGATGCTGCAGTCCAATTCTAGTCAAACCGCGTGCCACTGCTTTTGACGGAGAAGTAAATAAGACGTTGCGGAGAAGTAAATAATCCACTGCGTCAAAGATTCTTCCCATCAAATGCAGCAAAAATATTTAACTCACTACACATAGATGCCGAAAAACTGTGTGAGGATGCAGCATACCGGAAAGAGATCTTTCAGAATTCGTACAGACTTACCGAAATAGGAATTGGCTGCAAAGTACCAAAGAATTGTGAGTAAAAGTGAAACTTTCTGCTTTAAGAACAATAATAATTTGGTAAGCTGTTGACTGGGAAAATATACCTTCTCTATTAGTGAATTGTAAATATATGATTTGTATAATGTATGTACAGAATCATTAATGTGTAAATACTGTATATATTAAACATAAAATTTGTATATAATATTTCGGGAGGAGACTACGTGTTCAGTATATGTAACCCACTGCACGTAGTATCTCGTACCCTGATATGTACTTCTAACACCCTCCTGGCACTTTGCCGTCCCGGGTGGTTTCCTTTACTGGAATAAACAAATAATAATAATAATAAATGAAAATTTTTTTTTTTTTTTTTTTGCTTGAGGTCTCCGTTCCGGAGACATGCCTGAGGAAGCTCCTACCTGTCACAAAGTTTTACTTTAGGTAATGGTACTAGTAAAACTTTTTTTTACTAGTAAAAAATGGTACTCACAAAGTTTTACTTTACCATTACCTAAAATCCATAAACCATTTCGATATACATCATTTTAAATTACGACAAAATCACATTTTGACCTGTTTCACTACAACCACTTATTACACTAGTTTTCTATATAACTAATTAAATTACAGTAGCAATATTTTATTAGTCATTCTCGAGTTGCTTTAGACTTGCTTTAGATAAACCTTATCTTTAGATAAACCTTTATCCTTTCCTTTATCCTAATCACAGGCTAAATGTTTATCTAAATACAGATTCAGATGCAGATGTACATTGTTACAGGCTCCAGGAGAATTCCCATTCAGCGCTGAGTCCTCAGTAAAAACGTAACTTCCGGCTTGGACGTTACATTTTTACTAAAACGTAACGGCCGGAAGTAACGGCCGGAAGTAACGGCTTCCCAAACCGTTACTTCCGGCCAACAACAAAACATGCTCTTTTAGAATCAGAACCAAAGAGGAAAATTCTGCAGGAGTCATTCAAAGTTAGTTACCTCCCAGACTTAAAAAATCACACATACAGATGAAGATACGCCCTGGGCTGCCACAGTCGTCCGTGACCCTAACATCATGATTAAAAAGATCTCCTCCCTATGCACTGTGGGCCAGTACTGCAGATCTGGCCAGGATATCACTCCAACAATAAACTACCTACATACTGTCCTCGCTACCCTTCCCAACAGCAAGCTTTCCTTAGAGCTTCTACTTGGTACAACTTCACCACCTATCGCTCTGTGTGCCACAACGGGCAGGTACTTGAAGATTTCTTGGCCACTTCTCCCTTTCTAGTTCTGAACAAGCCCAATAATTTACTTAGCTGTTCAAGCGCCTTGGAGGAATCCACAATCTCTGTCCATTTCCAGCAAAATTTCTGGGTTGCAGGTCAGTGAGGCCTGAACCACTTCAGATCACAGAGCTATTATATTTCAACTTACAATATCCATCGCTCCACCAGCACACTATAATATCAATCGCTGTGCCATTAACAAGGCACAGCTATTGATATTATAGTGGGGAAATTGCTTTAGGACCACTACTCTTCTACCCTTCTAGCACTGGACCCCGACCAACATCGGAAATTCACAACAGAAACCGTCATTCAGGCGTGCAACCAATCAATTAGAAAGAAAAGATCATTGCCTAATGCCGTCCGATGGTGGTCCTCAGAGCTAGAGCGCCTTTGCTGCATTGTACACCCCAAAAGAAAAGCCTTTCAGAGAACGTCTACTTTTCTACTCGCGATATTCCTCCGCGAGGAATATCGCGAGTCAGAAATGACTACACCTCTATTATGTAGACATGTAGACATGTATAGTATCTTATGTAGGACGGCACCTGAACGAAAGTTCATCTCCGTCTTTGTACACTGTGATGGTTACAGAAAGCACTGTAACAGGCCAGAAATGTGTGTAACGTTATGTTTGTGCAGTGTGTGTGTTGTTTAGTTGTTTCTGGCCGTTTTGTCACCAGGCAGGCGATCACCTGGAAAGCCTGCCCAGTGTCCGTCTACACCACGGGGAGGTAGGCCACAACTGCGCAAGAACCATGGCCAACCTCAACAGTCACGTACTGAATGTCCAAAGAGGGTTTGGAGCCATTCAAAAGAACCCCGCGCCAGCAAGCCGGCAACAGCGCGCGCACACACACACACACACACACACACACACACACACACACACACACACACACACACACACACACACACACACACACCCAGGAGACAGGACAGCAGAAGACGAAGAAATAAGGATGAGAATAGCATAAAGTAAAAAAAAAAAAAAAAATAAAATAAAATAAATAATAATAATTAAAAAAAAAAAAAAAAAAAGAAAATTAAATCTTTGTCCATTTCTTGCCCACATCTGTATGCAGTGCTGCCCAAAGTGGTCCACAAAGAGAAAAGGTGTATTGTCAAACAGAAGTTGTAATGTCATTCAATCATGATCGGCAGGAACAAGTTCTAGATATAATTCTGAATTCTGTTAATCTGGAGTGGTGTCAGAAGTCTCTGGTAGAAGCGGTATCACTAAACCTCTCTTCAGAGGTTTAGTTGAAGAGAGTCTTGATAAAGGATGAGTCAGAGAAGTGCAGCATCTGTTAAAATCTTTGCGTGTTCTTGAAAGCCACAACAATTTTGTATATGACGTCATCAGGACGACGAGGCAGCGCACAGTTGTATTATGATTTATGATGCATTTTCAGTTTCATTTCTTGAATTAACATTGAGGTTGAAAGACTTCCTGCGATTAAAAGCAGCATTGCAGAAGGTTTGAAGGGCCTGGAAATTGTTGACAGATATGATGAGTATCTTCTCACCTCCGGGACACAAGTTTGGTACTGTTGCCTTAAGAGCCGATCTTAGATCCTCGTAAATGGAGCATTCAAAAAGTACGTGAGGAGTGTCTTCCGGTAGCCCACATCGACAGGAGACTGTATTGGAAAGTCTGAATTGATAGAGTTTTGCGTTAAGCGAACCATGCCCAGTTAGTATATATATATAATCTTTATTGTGTACAAAGAATGTATACAATTTACCCTTCACGGCAGGAATGCCAGGGGCTTCACATTGGCTGGTGTACAAAGGCCTTGAGGACGGGGCCCACATCGAGGTTCGGGTTCATCCCCCAGGGCCAATAATATAATACGTTTCAGTTAAATTATTCACAATATTCATAAAAATGTTATACAGTATTTTTGACATTATATACAATATTATACAGATATCCTATTTAAATTTATTATATTGCGACATTACTGTGCAGTTTGCCTGGATGAGAGTAGGTCATCAAGAATCTCCCTCCGGTATTTGCGGTCCTTGACAAATTTGTAGAGGTCGCCTTCGATTGCTTGGACTGTGATAAGCATCTGCTTGGGGAGAAAGCGGTCGCTAAGGGCTAGTCTGTTATGGTTGGCTATAAGTGTTGGAGATGATCTCAGTCCGGGTTGAGGGATCCTCCAGCTGCACAGTTCCCATATGCTTGGCTCCGAGATTATTCCAGTGGTCATTTTGACAGTTAGGGTGAGGCGTCTTTCCATTATAAGGTTTGGCAGTCGTGCAAAGTTCAGTGCGGTTGCCATCGCAGTTGTTCTTTGCTGGGGTGGACGATGATGTTTATGTGTGACCCAACGAAGGAGCCAGTATTCGGAGGAGTACACACGCTTGATATTCGTGGGGGCTGCAGATGCCCATATTTCTGAGGCGTATAACACGACGGAGTATACAGAGGTGTATACGTACCGCCGAGTCACATCCAGATCCTTAACGTGGAGGAGTTGTTGTTTGGTAATCCACCGCATTTTGCAGAATTTTGTTATGAGCTTGTCAATGTGGGGCTTGAAGGTCAGTTTGCAATCGAAAACTACTCCCAAGTCTGTATGTGTATTTACCACTGGAAGGAGAATGCCATTTAGAGAAACTTGGACTTCAGTGGGTTGGTGCTTCAACGAAAAGACAATTTGGGCTGATTTTGCAGGATTAATAAGTAGTCCAAATTGATGGAGATAGGATTCTAAATCGTGTAGCTTTCGATTGATCTTTTCATTAATTTTTGAGATATGTTCCCCCGGGTTAATCTGGGTGTGTAACTTAATATCGTCAGCATAGCAAATTATCTCTTCTCTCTCTTGAACAAACGGAATAATGACTGCAGTAAATAATGCTCCGGAGAGGACTCCGCCTTGGGGAACTCCTGCAGTGATTTTTCTTGAGATTATCTCTTGTTCTGCTGTAAGAACAATGATTCTATCTGATAGTAGGGTTGTTATAAACCACAACAAGTCACCTTTTAGATGGAAGTAATTTTCTAGGAGGTGAACGAGTGAGGGAATGTTGATTGAGTCGAAGGCAGCTTCCAGGTCGACATACGTAACGGCAAGTTCTGCTTTGGCTTCTAGTGCACTGAGAATGGTGCTGGTTATGGAAGTTAAATTGGTGACTGTGGATCTTCCGGGAATGGCATAGTGAATTTGTGGGGGTTTGTGAGGCATGATTTGATTTGTGATGGTTGAAAGTAATGCCTTCTCCATAAGTTTCAAGAGGCTGGAAGAGCGAGAGATTGGCCTGAACTGTTTAATGAGGGATGCAGATTGGCATTTAGGATGTGGTCTCACAGCATATCTGTTCCAGAGAGGGGGGAAGTAGTGCTGCGTTAAGATACGGTTAAAAATTGAGAGTAGTGGATCGATGATAAACGTGCTGAGACACTTGATCATGAATTGTGGCACGAGGTCAGGGCCTGCGGTTGCGGTGGGTGGCAATCCATTTATAGCAGTTATAAGCTGCTTCCTGGTGATGCTAACGGTGGCGAGAATATCCGTAGGGATGTTGTTGACAGGTACGTTGGCTGGATATGTCGGGGCCACCTTGTTCGAGAACCGTGCAATGTGGTCCATCCACAGTTCAAGATCCAGTGTTTTAGGAATTCCTGTATGCCGAGAGTCGTAAAATGGTTTGCCTTTTTGTAGGGTTGCTTTTAGATGCTCTTTGATTGCAGATGATTTCTGGCGGTTGAACACTGCCCTTGCTCTGGAGAAGGCAATCCGATCTTGTACAGCGCCTGACTCTTTCCATTTCTTATGCAGATTTTGTTTTTCTTGGAAGGTTTTGTTCAGTGGAGGCGTCCACCAAGTTCTTGAACGGGGAGTGATGTTGACAGTCCTTGTCGCTCCGTAGTTGGCAATGGTCCGGATCCACCTGGTCATGAGGTCCACAGCCAACTGGAGATCGCAATTGTTGAGAGCTTCCCAAGGGATGGAGGATGCGGCTTCGAGACATCGTGGTGGATCAATGAATTTGGGGGATGTTATTTCTTTTTTCTTTTTTGGGCCTTGAATATTGAAGTTAGGTGCGGCTAACTGCAGGAGTATGGCAATGGGTTCGTGATCGGATTGAAAGAGATCTTGAGGGTTGTCTAAGAGGTCGCATGGTGCTGAGGAGAATACCAAATCTAAGAGATTGGGTCCTCTCGTGGGATGGCAGTTGAGAAGGCTGATACCCATTGACTCCATACTGCTAACGAGTATCCTACTAAGATGTGCGAGAGTAGGTGGAAGATTGAAATCTCCAAAAACAATGTGCTTAGCAGAGGCGTGGAGGTGATTCACTAGCCAATGGATTACATCTTCAATGATATCACTGTTTGGACCTGGTGGAATATATACTGTTGCTATGTCTATCAAGTAGGTGTTAAGCTTGAGGGACACCATGGCAGCTTCAAATGCAAGGGATTGGCTTACCACAGAAGGTACCAATGAAAAGAGGGTGGTATTGTAGAGTATTGCGACTCCCCCTCCTCTACGATCCACTCTAGAGGAGGAGAGCATCTGGTAACCAGCCTGAGGTGCACAGGCAATGGAGTCCTGGCCATTCCCAAGCCAGGTTTCAGCGATGCAGAGGACATCCAGGGTTTTCGAGAGTAGAAGCTGTTCGACAGTGTTTAGCTTGTTACAGATACTTCTTGCATTTTGAAAGACAATTCGAATGGTGGTAGCCTTAGCAATCGGAGTTCGTACAGGTGGCAGGTTTCTTTTTTGGGGCCGCATTGGTCTACTGTGCGTTGTGATATGTACATGGATATTAGAGACAGGTTTGCAGCCTTGGAAATTGACATCATAAACGGCTGGTAGTTGGATTGATTGATATGTGGACATATTGTTTCCTATAGTAGTTTTGTACTCAGTAGATTCATTTGAATTCTTCTGTGTTTCTATGGCTTGGCAGCTTGGTAGTTTTAATTGCTATTGTATTTGTTGATGATTTTGGTGGTTTATTGCAGTTCTTGGTGTCTGGTCTAGGAAGGGTTTGACGAGAGTTCCAGGGGGCCATAGCCTTGGATCCAACACGAAGCTCATCATCTCTGGGTGGCAGGTAAGGATGAAAGATGCGTAAGTTGGGTACCTAGTTCTTCTCTGTCTCACATCAATATTTATACTGTGACGTTCTGCAAACATGGCCTTAATGCTTCCTGGTTTAGTAGTTGGTTCCAGTCTAGAAACAAAGATTTGCCCGCGAGTCTGGACCGCTGTGATATTGTACGAATATGAGTGATTCCCCTTAATGGAGTGTTGTGTGCCACCTGTTTTTCCCTTTTGTCTTCCACGTTCCATATTCTGATGGGTTGAATATATGATCCCGGTTTCTTTTGAGTGAACCTGTTGATCGGAGAAAAGAGACTTGGGCAGGGAGTGCATGCAGTTTGTAAGCCTTGCTGGTGGGATCTTTTGTATTTTATGATCGTCTTTTTGGCTGGTGACTACTTCTGCCAATGTGGGTATTAATGGACTCTTTCCAGTTTGAATTGTCTGCTCTAACATTTTAAGTTTGGTATTATTTAGGGTCGATACTGTAGAGGGGGCCACTTGAGAGGTCTTTGAGCAGCTATCTCCGGTGATCTTAGATGCAGGTTTGGTAGAGTTATCTTCACTGAAATCTGCATCTTTCCTGTTCAGTTGATTAGTGGGTTGTTCTCTTTTGCTATTTTTCAGGTTGGGTTCTGTGGTAGAAGGCTGGTTCACTACAGTGAATTTATTTGCAACTACTTGTGCCTTGAGTTGTTGTATTTCTTCAAGTAGGCTTGAGTTTTGGGCTTTGATTTGCTTAATCTCATTAATAAGCGTATTCAGCTGCGTGTTTATGAGCATTACATAATCATCACTTATCTGCAGGCAGTTTTCCCTGTGCATCAAAGTTGTTACCGTTTGGGTGCACTTTGTGGCCGAGGTAGCTACATCATATATGACTCCTCCAGGGCGTCGTGGAACGGCTGTGTGTTGCAACAGAGACGTGGAGGTAGCGCTGTCGTCTGTGGGGGAATGATTGTCGCCATCGGCGATTTGTATCTGCTGATCGGAAGTTTCCGGTGTGGTGCTTATGCTGGGGTGTGGTAGGATGGCTTTATTTTTCTGTGCGGATGATGTAGTTTCGGTTGATGTGCAGGGTATCTCAGTAGGTTGGGGAGGTGCCCTTGATGCACCGTTGAGGGAGTCACTGTCAGGTATTTCCTTGCAAGAAAGACATGAAAAATTGCGTCTCCGTTGCTTGTTCATCTTTTTTAAATCAATTTTGAGGCATGATCCACAAAACGTAGCGTAGCACGTAACACAAATAATGCATAGGTCAGTGTTTAATTTGCATAATTTACATATGTAGGAGGTAAACATTGAGGGTGAAAACCATTTTCTGGTGGATGATGAGAGTAGTGCAGTTACGTCGGGAACGAAGTTTTTGGTGATATCTCCTTTTTCGGTAGAATTCCATCTATTCTGCCAGGTATTCACTAACAAATTCCAGCATCTGGTTCGCTCAGTTTTGGGATATAAGGCAGTGGAAAAGATCACCCTATGAATGACTCATGACAACCACTGACAATTCTGAACCTTGGATATACCGCCCAGTTGTACCGCCTCACCACCAACATCAAGCTCCTAAGGAGTGAAGTTATCCAATCCACTCCCACGCCTACATCATGGGAGCAATCTATGGGCACTCATTTTGGCACCGATACTGACTCTCTGACAGCGCAACAACAAATTATGGTATTAGGGTCCTCTGTAAATGATTACATCTATCCGTATATTTATTTTGTCTGTAAATTGCGTGTGTGTGTGTGTGTTCTCTGGTCGATTTGTTTGCCTGTTTGCTGGATCTAAAAACCCCAGTTCTGGGGGGGGGGGGGAACTTGCTATCTACGCCTGACACCGACCAACTCAGAAACGGAGTGAAAAAGCCCACTAAAGTTCCTCGCGTCATCAATGGGATTCGAACACGGGCCTTTTCCGTCCAGTTTGGGGAGGACGGTGACGATACCACTGCATTATCCGCGCAGACTCTGACAGCGCAACAGCAAGTAATATGACAGGAAAACAACACCTACTTCAACAATGCCGTGGAACGTCAATTTATTACCGATGAACTGCAGCGCCCTCGCCAAAATGCAGGACAGGAAATGCTCTGGACCAGATGTTACTGAAACTGAAGTCCTTGAAAAGGCTGCCCAAATGTACATCCAGTTCCTATTCGACCTCTTCAACAAGTGCTTGACTCATGGATATTTCCCATAAGAATGAAAAAAACGCCAATGTAAACCTTATCCTAAAAAAATCTGTTTAAACCGCTCCAACAACCACAGTCATATCGACCCCTCTCCCTGCTGTCCAGTTCAGTAAACTCTTCGAACGTCTACTCCAATACGGCTCCAAGCTCACTAAACCGAAACTGGTCTTCAGTCTGACTTCCAGTTTGGATTTTGACCGAGGCGTTGCACAGAAAACCGCACTACAAAGTATCATATGTGCAGTCTCAGCATCAATGTCCAAATATTTCCTGCTAATAGTAATAGATTTCGATGGAGCATTCAACAGGCTCTGGTAGGCAAGTATTCATCACAGACTTAGGCAAGAAAATATTCCCATAAATTTATACAAATGCATCCAAACCTACTTATGAAGTAGAAAAATTACCATCGCTTTAAAGTACCAATGAATCACCAGATCAGTCTACCGTCGCCACCAGATCCTTTTCTGTGGAACATTGTCCTTGGACTGGACCTGGGTCCGGTAGCTATACAAGCCTTTGCCGATGATATTACCGTCTCCATTGAGGCTGACACCAAAGCTTCTCTCGAGGCAAGAGAAAACCAAGCTCTTCAAATCCTACGGGATTGGGCGGCCTTACACAAGCTAAAAGTTTTCCCCAGAGGCACAGACTGTGCCTCTGGGGAAAACACACAGTAAACTAGGAACCATCCAGCATACCACCCTTCTTACTATTACTAGGGCCTGTGCACGGTCAGTGTCCCGGCCTTTAGTATTAGCAATGGCCACATGGTGCAAGGAAGCCTATAGCTTATGCTGCACCAGCCAAAAAAATTAATAAATAAAAATAACAAAAAATAAATAAAAGGAAATAATAATAATAAGAAGAAGAAGAACATTTTAAAAATAATAATAATGAATAAAAAAAAGTGATCTTTGAATTTCCCCAAACTGTGAGTCTCTACCGCTCATGTAGGTAACTTATTCCAGTAATTATAATGGGTAATATAATTCGCTGGCCAAAATAAAACTTCCTGCAATCCAGTATAAACAACTCCCCCCCCCATAACTTGAAATTATTGCCCCTAGTTCTAGAATCATTTATAACGGTGAAAATTTCGTCCTTATTCATTTTGCTTATGTCTCTCAGAGCCTTAAACACCTGAATGAAGTCTCAAGTAATATCCAAGCTCTGCAACCCATATATGAGGGTTGTTGAGGCGTCCATATGAAGAAAGATTTCGAATATCTTTCCTCATATGGACGCTCTTTTGCCGATCTCACCAGGCGAGTTACCCGTCTTTGGACCCTTTCAAAAAGCACAATGTCTTTCTTTAGGTGTGATCTCCATGAGAAAGAAATTCCACATGGGGGGGCAAAATTTTCAAATCAACTAGATGATTGCTATTCGTATTAACATGTCAGGGAAAGTACTGTACTAGGGAAAAGTGCTTCCCTAGTACTTTCTAATACTCTAGACCTCATCATCACCCATGAACAGATGACATAATAGGGCTGACAGAACAGGAAGTGATCAAGTAACGGTGGACGATGAAAAGCCCGGTAACAGTAGTTAAAGACTGGGTAATAAATAATGGGTTATGATTTCAGAAAAGGAAATTAGGTTGCCTTAAGGTGTTACATGGCCTCTATTAACTGGGTAGATATCTGGGGAGCGAATACAATTGAATTATGGTATACCTTTAAAACATTAATCACAGTAGCCTTCAATGCTTATATACCATTAAAAAATAGTCCACGAGGAGGATTCCAAGTTGGATGAATAATGAAGTTGCCAAATTACTTGGGCAGAAAAATACGGCATGGAAAAGTTACACAGCAATAAAAAGGACTGAAGCCTATAACAGCTACAAATTGATCTGTAATAATGCCACTGAAAAGGATTGGCTGGTAAAGGCAGATTATGGGACATCACTCCAAAAAGAGCAAAGGTGGGGTAACGAATTCTTCACATATATAAATGCAAATCCATTTATATAAGAAGAGAAGGGCAAACCAGATCGGACCCTTATATAATGGACGTGGGATTAGATATCCCAGCTGAAGGTGCAGATGAACTCAACAGTTACTTTGCATGGATATTTACAGCGAAGTGTGCATTGAACCATTGAGGCTAATTATGAGAGCATCACTGGACTTGGGAGTGATTCCGCTGGATTGGAAAAGTGCCAATGTATCTCCAATACATAAGGACGAGTGAAGTGGGAAATTACCGACCGGTTAGTCTAACTTCAGTTGTTCATGGAGACACTGATCAAGAGCGGTATTCAGGATCATTTAGATAGAAATGGAATTGTGAAGGATACTCATTATAGTTTTGTAAAGGGAAAATCATGTTTAACTAATCTGGTTAGCTATTTTGACAGTGTCACTCAAGAGCCGGATTTAGGGAATAATTTCGACATTGTTCATTTGGATTTCAGCAAAGCATTTGACTCAGTCCCACATGAGCCATTACTTTATAAGCTGGAACAGGTTGGTTGGAATCACAGGAAAAATTCTTAGATGGATTGCTGAATGGCTTCAGAGCAGAGGGTTTTGATAAATGGTTATTCCTCAAATTGGGTTGATGTAAGAAATGGGGTTCCGCAAGAATCAGTATTAGGACCACTGTTGTTTTTGATTTTCATAAATGACACCGATGAAGGTTCAGAGGGCGTGATGTCTAAATTTGTAGATTATGTAAAGGTTGGTAGAGTAGTTAATGATCACTGTCAAGCAGAGCTTCTTCAGAGTGACTTTAGGTATGGTCGGAAAAATGGCAGCTATGCTTTAATCCAGCACAGTGCTGGATACTGTTCTCCAGGTATTGCACCTGGAGAACAGTAACCCCAAAATAACTTATACGCTTGGTGGAGTTGAACTAAAGCCGGTAGTGGAGGAAAGGGACGTTGGTATTACGATACGGTCAGACATGAAGTTCTCCGAACATTATAGACTGGTTGCAAGGAAGGCCCATGGTGTTCTATTGATGATTTATCGAACAATTGCTAGTAGAGATAAGGACGTCATAATCCCATTATATAAGGCTATTTGTTAGATTCTTTAGACTTAGATCGTTAGACTTTAGGTCCTTGTGGGCGTCCTTCCGCTCGATCTCGAGGTTTTTCGCCATGCCTCCACTACTGAAGGGACATACCAGCAACTATTTTCGGACACTCCATTAATAACCTGAATGAAATCAGACAGGAAAAAAAAATGTCACTCTATTACTTCCGACCTTGCAGGACAGATTGGCTGCAACGGACAAGATCCCTCATCAGACTTTTTTTATTCTTATTAACTAAGAAATTTATTCCAGATATAAATGCTCTATTTCCCAAGTCCCCAAATTGGTTCCCTCCCGGTCTTTATTCCACCTACCTCATTACCGGACACTGATCAATAAACCTAGCATCTATGGAAATCATAGGCAACTCCTACTGTGCATGTGGTGAAATCTAAGACTGGAACCATCTAGTATATAGCTGTCAACATTATGAGGGCCTCCGCAGCATCCTGTTTACACGTATATAGAAGACATCCCTCAAGAAAATGAACACTCATACATCACAGAAGACAACTACTAGTACGAATTTACTAAGTTTGCAAAAGCTGTCTTTACCTTCAGGTGAATCCTACCGTCAATGTAGAACAGGAACACCCCAAACATCTAATATGAGACCATCTTTCCTAACCTAACTGGCCAACCGGACTTAAGATGCCCCCCCCCCTTGGGAATTGCCAGTGGCGACTTACACAAATCTCACTTACTATGTCTTATTCATCTTCTGATATGGGTTCCCCCTTTCGCCTGATGGAGTTTATTGATTAACTGGAGGATGCCTTTGCCTACATGGGCAGCCTGACTACTAACTCCTAGTGATGTGTATGGGCAACTTGTGGTCCCACTAGGGCCTGCGTCCATATTCCAGAAAAAAACAACAGAACCCAGCACAAGAGTATGCATTCAACATAGGACACTTTTCTGGCTATCGCGTGCCTCTAGACTACCCTGGTGGCTAACATGGTGGTGTTGTATGCCAATTTTTTAAATCGTACGTGTTTGTTCTAACAGACTCTGTATATGTCTGTTAGACTTAGGCGTGCTACACTTGCTTTCAGAAGGTGTCAAGGAGTAAGATTGGGTAAGCGTCTTCTAGGATTTCTGAATCAATTAGACTTCTGGCACAGGCAAGTTCTGATGAGCTGTACTGCAATTAGAGACGTTGCATTGCTTTCCTCCACTCTCTATCTGCCTGCGTATCAATTTCAAAGGAAGCGCCGATAATTTCAAATAGTGTAAGGGCCAGACGATTCATTTTGAAGGTTGTTAAGTGCTGTTGATGGAAAGATACATGACATTACAAGAACAGCCCCCCCCCCCACTCCTACCTTCTCTAATACAGCGGTTTCATTGCAAACGCAGAACAGAAAATGAACGTATGTCCGGATATCATTAATAAAAAAGCGAGATAGATGCGCAGAAATTTATTTCAGCCATAAAAAAAAAAACAAATTCCTTTGCCCATCCGTTCTAAATAATTTATTCAATCCCCCATCAATTTTTCTCAAAATCACCCACTTCCAGGACACCAGGTGGAAATTTATTCCAACAATCGATTACGTTCTGGCTGAAGGAAATTTTCCGCGCAACTCTACTGCAACCACTCTTTTTATTTTTCGGAATTAAATTTAAATTTTTATTTCGGCAGGTCTCGAACACGGGATTTTACATTACTGATGGAGCACTCCTGCTAACCCAGGTTAACAAAATTGTGTCAGTAATCGATGTAAGGACTGGTAAAGCCCAAGTTTTCTATTTTTTCTCCCCCAACCATTTTTGGAAACGTAATGTCCACGGAGTTGTAATATTTTTATAAGCAATTATTATTATTATCATCGAGAGAAGCAAATCGATTGTATTAGCGAAACCTTTTCAGACGTTTCTGAAGAGAGAGATCTCTGAGAAATATTTATTATGACAAAATTTGTTTACGAAGAGAAGTACAAATATGCTCGAAGTTTGAAGAAACAGCAAAAAGAAGTAGCAGAACAAATCGAAATGATACAACGAAGACCGAACAACTACAACTTTTGAGGAAGAACAAAAAAGATTTCATCCTTGGGTTTCAAAAAATGGATTTCATCCATTTGCTTCTCACAGTTATTGCAAACTGGATGGTTGCGGATCTTTACAGAGAAGAGCTCGTACCACAGGTACGCAAATGGATTGAGACAGATCCCAATATGATATGGAGACCACTAAAGTAGGCTGAATGCACTTTCACGTTCTCCATAATTCTGGCCATCATCATTCTTCGCAGGTGGATTCACTGCAGTCATGAAGAGATGCTCCTGGTCTAAAATAATATTCCAGATCACCTCTAGCATCAACTAAAACCCATTCCCAGTACCATTACACAGTTATTACCGACCTGCATCGTTGAACACCTGGCAGGATGGGTTTATGGATTCTTTGCTTTCGCAGTATTCTAGTCCTCCCAAAAAGCGTAAAATACCAAGAACCAGGATTTTTCAGACCTGGTAACGTTTTTTCAGTGCTCTACTGTCCATCATTAGTATTTCTCAGCTTACCGTAACCATACCTCACGTGTAGCACGTTGCTTATAATCATCGTCCTTCCCACATCGGGTGGAAAAGGCCGGGGTTCGAACTCCTTCAATGATACGAGAGATTTTTATGGGCTTTTTTCCTCTCTGTGAAAAAACTGGGTTTTTTGTCGGGAAAACTGACCAGAGAACACACGCAATTTAGGGCTATAATCATTGATGGAGGAGGATTTTCTCGGTTAACCCTCATACTACAATTTTTTTGATACCGAGCTTTTCCATTTTATGAAAATGCCGTATGTACCTAATAAAGTGACCACTCAGTGTATACACGCTACCGTCGTAAATATCCTTACAATTTAAGGAAATACCTAATGAAGTCTAAGCCTCGATTTCAGCATTCAATAAATGCTTGTGTGATGCATACCAAAATAATTTGTAGTAATTTTGGTGAACTCTTTAGCAAGCACACGTTTCCCGAAACAGAATAAAAATATATTTAAAATAGAAGATAGTTCTTTCCGTTTACATTTGTCTGCGCTCTACTGCTGAATATAAAGATTACTTAAACGCATTCATAATTTCAACCCCAGTGCGTTTTTATGATTTCAAGCATGCAAAGAACTCATTTCACTCATCAAATCTAAACTCTCAAGTCCACTGTTGATCCCTTTCACTTCCGCCAAAATGTGTTCCGCAAGATTCAACGAGCAAGCGTCCAGGTAAATATGCAAATGTGGTAGAATTCGAGGTAAAAATACACATTATCTGCCTCTTGAGTTCGTTCCCATCGATTACGCGACCATTATTTTTAAACATGGATGGAAAAATGTCCTCTTGAATCAGTTCATGTTGCAGAAGGCTCGAGGATATTGGACACGGTGTTCTGACATTTCCTTCGAATAAGGGTACAACAAAGTATTTGCATCCATCTAGTAGTGCAATTGAAGTTTGACACAGGCGATTCCATTCTGCTGGGGTGCAACTATCCACCTGTCTCGCGTTTGATTATAAAAGGGGCTTACTTTTCTCTCTGTATCTAAGTTACTTCTTTTGCTTCCCAGCAATCCGTACTATTAGAACAGCACTGGCTTTTCTTAATAGGATCAGCATACGTTCAACAGACTTCCAGGGAAAAAAAAAAAAAAAACGTATTGCTTAATATTTACGTTCGATAATCAAATAACGTTTCTCAAGGGTTGGAGTCTTCTTGACTGTACTCAAAAGAGGAATCACGAGTAACCGTGAAATAGAAATTGCGCAGCGGATCATTTCGGAGGCGGTGGGGGCGGGGGGGGGGGTGTACAGGAGGATGGTGAATGACCTACTGAGAAGAAATTTGCCATAAAGGTTCCTACTCTTATTCTGAACAAGTCCAAAAATTTTGAAACATGATCGGGGCTATTGTTCCAAATATATAATGTTTCTGTGATGGGGATGTGGGGCATCAGAATTTAGCTTAAAACCTTTCCAAAAACCGAACAAACATACGCAAAAAATTTGGTGATAACTTCTGGCTATGTTCTTATTCTGGAAATTCAGAAATGTTAAACAAATCCACAGAAATTGTACGTCCGTTCTATTGATTCCCAATTCCTACGTCGCAGGCTTAAAGACTTCTGGTATCATGTCGGACCCTAAACTATGCTTCAATGAGGACATCGAATTCGTGAATAAAGTGGGTTCCCGCCCGTAATGGAGTACAAAACAAAAACTCCCCAAGTTCGTGATGTCCTCCAGCTATCAGAAATTACAAACACGAAGAATCCAAACTGCCGAAGAAATTTGGACTCAATCGAACACTGGGAACCCAATATTCCTTAGAGAAAACGGTTACCACAACGTTTTAGGGAAAAATCTTGGGTCGACAATTTTCCGCTCTTGTGAGGCTTGCTTCGACCGCGCACCGGAAAGCTCAGACCACGTTCACAGTCTGGTGCGGTTACGTCACCGGATCTACAAACGAAAAGAGTGGTTGAGTGGACGCTGTCCGTTACATCCGAGGTCCGTTAAAGCGAAAGTTTATTATAATACGAAAAATGACTCGTAAGAATCGATGTACGTGTACAGTCAGAAATCATCATCGGAACTCAATTGTGGGGTTACCTGCTTGCAGATGAAATGAGAGATGCGACTCCACCTAAACCCAACCATTACTTCATAGTAAATACTGCGTTGTTATTAGTTCTAAATTATTATTAACGAGATATTTTCTGCGCATACCAAAAATGCGTAAACCGCGCTAATCTCAAAATGCAAAATAAAGGTCGCTGCCCAAAAACCTAATTGTAATTAATAACCATCTTTCAATAATTTCAAAATCTGCAATACTCACTGAACTTGTTGTTCGTGGCAGAGAGGAGAGATCTTGAATCGTCTCTCGGCGATGGCAAGGTGTCTGTACCTGGATAGCGCGACCATAGTAACCATGCGGCCAGGAACGGCGTAATCGCCTGTTCAGTAACCATCCTTGCACATCAGACGGGCGGCTATAACCTCTGTCCGACACTTGGACGTATTTGTGAAAAGCACATCACACTGGATATTGGGCTTGGGTTCCCGCAGCTGCAAGGCGGCCCCGCTTCGCTACATGGACGCAGAGAAGCACTCGCACGCTACAAACTGACCACTTCGTCTCTACTTGCCTACCGGGCTACTTCGATCGCGAGCAGGTCGGAGGCATCTGCTTATTGGCGGCGCTGTGTTCGGTAGCGCGGTAATGCAGAGAAATAGGTTGCCACTAGGGTTGCGATTGGTGACGTACTGGGAACCTTCGCTTACTGGAAGCTGCTTTGATCTTGTGCCACCGAGAGCGCAAAAGCTGATTAGAAAACAGGACACAGTCTGTGCATTAGCTGGTGGCATCTTTCTTGGAATTTATCTTTACTGCAATTTCTTTTTAACTCTGAACTTGCAAGAACAGCTGTTTCCCTTATCAACTCTTAAAAAACGTCACGACATTTAGCTGTTTTCGGTTTGGATATATCATGGATTTTAGTTTTGCAATCAAGGAATTTCAAATTTAACTGCTCACAAATATGTATAAGAGGTGGGAGGTCAAAATATATTTGTGTTCACCCAGTACTTGTGATAAAAAGGTGATTTTTTTTTTTTTTGTCTAATACTTTGAGATCTGTATAGCAACCACACAAATGTTGGTTTCGATGTGATGATTCATTTTTTTACCTTGCAACGCTGAATGAAGTGAAGTACCTCAACGGATAAAGTGGAATATAGATCAGTGATTCGGTTTCTCTTTCTGTGAGAGAAAACATCGAACACAATCCACGAAGAAATCTATCTATGGAAAAGACTTGCACATTGGCATAAACAATGCAAATGTGGAAGAACCTCGGTGCATGATGAAGAAATCCCAGGACCCTCAGCAACTACTATAACAGAAGAGAGTGTTTAAAAAATTGAGGCATTAATCCTGGAAGGTCGCCATATTAGCATTAAAAAACTAGCTGCAGAGCTCCAAATTAGTGGAGGGTCTGTGGAGAATACTATCCATCGACAGTTGCATGTGAATAAGGTGTCTGCTAGATGAGTTCCCAACTTCTGACCCCATGCCAGAAGAAGGGGAGACGTAGTGTACACGAGGAATGTCGATGTGACAGGAAAAGCAAGCGGAATTTCCTCCACAGCTAGTCACCATGGATGAAATCTGGATCGGTCACTATGATCCCGAAACTAAAATCATTCGGTTTCGGGAGCTAAACCAGGCTGTTTATATTTTGAATGATCGTGAAGTTACCGCTGATAAAATTACTGCTCTTCATGAATCGTATTAAAATAATATCAAACTTGCAATCACTGTTAAAATTTACCAGTACACATTATAAAATATATTTGGCTTACTTTGTTATTTTTCAAAAAAAAAAAAAAAAAAACTGGGGGGGGGGAAGACAGAGATATGGGGATAATAGAGAAGGCGACCCCAGAAAGTCAGTGAGGCAGGCCCATGTCTGACCAGGCGGAAGAAGGGGGCGGCAGGGGGGATGAGACAGGAACCTCTCTCCTCCCCCCAGCCAGGGAGGAGAGTAAAAGAAAATCAAGCTAGAGTGCTCGGTTTGATTGCCAGTGCTGCTTGTGGCAGAGAAGCTGCTGGTGTCTCCAATGTCTGGGTTTGGAGTCTTGCATAGGATCAGATCCCGGTTAAGTTACCAGTAAAACAAGTAATAATTAATTAGTTAGAGAATAGAAAAATAATTTTTTTTTTTTTTTGGTTTGGTAGTTGTTGGCGCATCGGCTTCTGTGGCCATAGTGCACCTCCCAAGGTTTTTGCAGTACTTTGATCCAAGCCCGGGAGGGAATCGAACCCGCGACCTTTGGGATGCCAGGCAGGCACTTTACCCACCTGGCTAGCCCGGTCGGCTTAGAAAAATAATAAAACACATAATAAAATACAATAATTAGATGTGAGCTAGTCACTTTGCAGTTTAACAGAAGAGGCAAACTTGTGAATGGAGTTCATCAGTGATTGGGAGTTGTCAAAGAAGTCAATGCGAGAGTCATTTGCAGATTTGCTGATTCTGTTCAGTGGACTGAACTTCATAAAGTCCGTGGTGGCAGAGTCAAGGCAAAACGGTGTAAGGTTTCTGAATTGTCTGCAAGGAGCATTGAAGTTGATTTTAGTGAGGATATCAGATGCTTCATAAATTCCAGTGATTACTTTGGCTAGAAGGGCGATGTCAGCAGTAACTCTTCTAGTGCACAGAGGCCTCAGATGAAAGTAATCACACAGCGATTCATAATACACTGAGTGATAGAATAGAGGATTGTGGTACGTAAGGTAACGGACAAAATGTTTTTGGACTGCTTCAATTTTGTTAGTTAAAGTCTTTGTGTGAGGATTCCAGATGGGTGAACTGAATTCAAGGATTGGCAGAACAATAGTTTTATAAAGGATACCCGCATATCTGTAGTTTTTGAACTTGTATGTGTTCCGTTTGATGAATCCCAGTGTTTCGAATGCTTTGCTGGTGATTTTAAGGACATGGGCATCGAATTTAGTACTGCTGGAAAAGAGAATCCCCAGGTCGTTAACTTGGTCACACCTTTCGATGATCACAGAGTTAATACTATACTCCGTATTCATTAGTTGTGGAGATCTGCAAGATGAGAAAGAGATTACTTTGCACTTCGAGGGGTTAGCAGACAAGCCATTCAGAGATAGCCACAGAGAGAATTTATTGAGAGCACATTGAAGCTGTTGAGAATCGGTAGTCTCCTTCACTGCTGAGTATATCTTAAGATCATCTGCATAGAGAGCAACTTGAACTTTGCAGGTGTAGATGAAAGAAGGAAGATCATTTACGAAAACAATGAAGAGAAGAGGACCTAAGGGGAAGCCAGGCTGTTGTGGTACTCCACTTAGGGGTATAAAACAGTCTGAGTTTACTTGATTGATGATAACACTCAAGGAACGATGCGTAATATAGCTGCGTAACCATGAGAGCAAAGGGTCACGGATACCATATAGCTTAAGTTTTTCCAGAAGTTGTTCGTGTAGGACTTTATCAAATGCCTTAGATATGTCTGTGTAGACTGCATCAACTTGTAGGTGGTTACCAAGGGCTTCAGAGGTGTGTTGCCAGAAAGGAAGTAAATTTGTGACTACTGACTTGCCACTGCAAAAACCATGTTGATTCTGATCAATGAAAGGCCTGAAGAATTCGAAGAGATGTTTGTGTATTGCTGTGTCGAAGAGTTTAGCCAGGATGTTTTGCAAGGTTATAGGTCTGTAATCAGTTACATCATTTTTATCACCTTTTTTTGAAAATAGGAACTATATTGACCTGCTTAAAGTGCATAGGATACTTCCCCAGCCTGAGAGATAAGTTGAAGATCCTTAGTATGAGGAGTTTTAATGTAGTGACAGTCATTTTCCAAAATAAGCCTGGAATATCATCTGGGCCTCTAGTATAGTCATTTCTCATGCTTTTTAATAGCGAATTTAAATCTTCATCAGTGATAAATAGGTTAATGAGGATATCATCTTTAACAGGTGTGAAGTAAGGAAATGAGGCAGGTCTCAATGTATAATTTGTTTGAATTCTAGTGAAATGTTTGGCAAATACTGAATAAATACTCTTGAGCAATACTGAATTCGTCAATACTGAATTCGTCCAATAAGAGAATTCCATCTGCGTTATGGAGTTGTAACTTTCTACTGGTTATATTCTTATGCTTCATGAAATTCCAGAATGGTTTGATATCTCTGTGAGTAAGCAGACTATCCTGAACTGACTCTGTATACATATTGTAAGAGTTTAATATGAGCGTTTTGACTTCTTTGCGGAGTTGGCCGAATATTTCACAGTATTGACTGTCACCTGATTGCTTATACTTGTTTCTGTAGAATTCTTTGGATTTAATTTTATGTATTAGTTCACTGTTATACCAGTGCGGGTAGGTAAAGCGTGGGGTCAGATGGGATTGAGGAACAATGTCAGATATAGCTGAATGGACACAATTGATCAGGTTGCTGGTGAACACATCGATGTCATCCATAGCGTCAGCGAGCTGCGAGTCAGTCAGAGGCCAGTCAGCCATTCTGAAATTGAATCGTGGAGAACGGGAGCTGCATTTGAAGTTATGAGAAGTCACTGTGATGTCAAAAGTAATTGGCGAATGATCCGAGTGAAATATAGGGTTGTCATTGTGAACATCTATGAGTAGAGGAAAATATTAGGTCAAGGTAGGCATTTTCTCTGGTTGGAAAATTGCAAAATTTGTTCAAGACCATTAAAATTAAATCCAAAGAATTCTACAGAAACTCAAGAAACTTCCAGCGAGCTTTCTAAGTCCATCTATAATAAATGTTTATACTCCGGCACGACAACCGAGTCAGTAGAGTTTACAATAAATCGTCAATACAAATCACGGGTCTTGAGTGGGGTTAGGATCTGAGGATTAGTATTAGTATTAGTATTAGTAACGGCCATATGGTGCAAGAAAGCCTATGGCTTATGCTGCACCAGCCAAAAAAAAAAAAAAAAAAAAAAAATCCGAACAAAACAATGATAAAAACAAAAATTAAATAAATAAATAAATAATAATAATTAATAAATAAATAAAAATAATAAAATGAAATTAAAAATTAAATAAAAAGGAAATTAATCCTATCATCCTATGCGCTTCCCTGACCCGAAGGTACTATCCAGATGACCTTTGAATTTCCCCAAACTGTCGGCCTCCACCACCCATGAAGGCAACTTATTCCAGTAATTTATAACTCGCTGGCTAAAATAAAACTTCCTGCAGTCCAATCTAAACATTTCCCCCCGTAACTTGAATTTATGTCCCCTAGTTCTAGCATCATTTATAATCTTGAAAATTTCGTCCTCATTCATTTTACTGATGCCTCTCAGAGCCTTAAACACCTCAATCAAATCTCCTCTAAGGTGTCTAGTTTCCAAACTCTGCAACCCACATATTCGAAGTCTTTCTTCATAAGGTCGCCCTTTTGCCGATCTCACCAGGCGAGTTACCCTTCTTTGCACCCTTTCAAGAAGCTCGGTGTCTTTCTTCAGGTGCGGTCTCCATACTTGAACACAGTATTCCAAGTGTGGTCTAACATAAGCCTTATATAATGGGATTATCACGTCCCTATCTCTACTTGCAAAAGTTCGATAGATCATCGATAGGACACCATGGGCCTTCCTTGCAACCTGTTTACAATGCTCAGAGAATTTCATGTCTGACCGTATCGTAACACCCAAGTCCCTTTCCTCCAGTACTGGGTTTAGTTGAACTCCACCAAGTGAATAAGTTATTTTGGGATTACTGTTTCCCAGGTGTAATACCTTACACTTTGTTGGATTAAAGCACAGCTGCCATTTTTCTGACCATTCTTGAAGTCTATCTAGGTCTCTCTGAAGAAGCTCAGCTTGACAGTGATCATTAACTACTCTACCAATTTTAACATCATCTGCAAATTTAGACATCACGCCCTCTATCCCTTCATCAATGTCGTTTATGAAAATTAAAAACAACAGTGGTCCTAATACTGATCCTTGGGGAACCCCACTTCTTACTTCAACCCAATCTGAGGAATAGCCATTTATCACAACCCTCTGCCTCCTGCCCTGAAGCCATCCTTCTATCCATCTAAGGATTTTCCCAGTGATTCCAACCTGTTCCAGCTTATAAAGCAACCGCTCATGTGGGACTGAGTCAAAAGCTTTGCTGAAATCTAAATAAACAATGTCGAAATTATTCCCTAAATCCAGCTCGTGAGTGACCCTTTCGAAATAGCGAACCAGATTTGTTAAACATGATTTTCCCTTTACAAAACCATGCTGAGTATCCTTGAGAATTTCAATTCAATCCAAATGATCCTGAATTCCACCCTTGATCAATGCCTCCATGATTTTCCCTACTACTGAAGTCAGACTGACAGGTCGATAATTTCCCACTTCACTTTTAGAGCCACCCTTATATATGGGAGATACATTTGCACTTTTCCAATCCAAGGGAATCTCCCCAGAGTCTAGTGATGCTCGCATAACCAGCCTCAGTGGTTCAATGCACTCGCTTGCCGCCTCTCTCAAGATTATAGGGTATATTCCATCAACTCCAGGAGCCTTACTAGTCTGTAGGCTTGAAAGTTTTTTCATTAAATAATCTTGCGAAATTTCAATATCATTAATTACATATTTTTTAACTTCGCTCCCACAATTTCCCATTGCCACAAAAGGCTTTTCATTTGTAAATATCGATGCAAAATAACTGTTGAGTTCATCTGCAACGGCAGCTGGTGTATTTATTACTATTCCCTTTCCCTTACGTAAAGGTCCGATCTGGTTTGTCCTGCTCTTCTTGGCATTTATATATGTGAAGAATTCTTTATCCCCCCTCTTTGCTCTGTTTGCTAGTGATTTCTCATACGGATTCTATGAGAGTAGAACGTAGAGTAGGTAGAGCGTGCGGTATGCGCGTGCGCACGTCCAATTTCGTATGCGCATGCGCGTGCGCATTTCCAATTTCGTATGCGCCTGCATACGCGCATGTCCTTTCACGTATGCGCATGTTTATTTCGGTATGCGCATGCGCATGTCCAATTTCGCATGCGCGTGCGCATGTTCAATTTCGTATGCGCGTGCGCATGTTCATTTCAGTATGCGCGTGCGCATCACCAATTTCGTATGCGCATGTTCATTTCGGTATGCGCGTGCGCATGTTGAATTTCGTATGCGCATGCGCATGTTCATTTCGGTATGCGCGTGCGCATGTTCATTTGGTATGCGCGTGCGCATGTCCATTCACGTATGTCACGTGTGCGTGCACATGTCCATTCATGCGCATGTCCAATTTCGTATGCGCATGTTCATTTCGGTATGCGTACGTGCACATGCATACGTACGTGCACATGTTCAATTTCGTATGCGCGTGCGCATCTCCAATTTCGTATGCGCATGCGCATGTTCATTTCGGTATGCGCGGTATTTTTTTTTTATTTTATTTTATTTTATTAATAGCAAGATACACAACAGGTAACCATTAACAGTGTATCTGAGATCAGATCAATAAACATAATAACAATAATGTGAAATCCTACAGGACGATAAACATTGATATAGATTCAAACAATAAAAGCATATGTACAAAAGAGGATTGTATTAAGTTAAGTTACCGGTAAAACAAGTAATAATTAATCCGTTAGAGGATAGAAAAATAATATAACAAATAATAAGCTACAATAATTAGATGTGAGCTAGTCACTTTGCAGTTTAAGTGAAGAGGCAAACTTGTGGATGGAGTTCATCAGTGATTGGGAGTTGTCAAAGAAGTCAATGCGAGAGTCATTTGCTGATTTGCTGATTCTGTTCAGTGGACTGGACTTCATTAAGTCCGTGTTGGCAGAGTCCAGGCGAAACGGTGTAAGGTTCCTGACTTGTCTACAAGGAGCATTGAAGTTTATTTTACTAAGGATATCAGATGCTTCATCAATTCCAGTGATTACTTTGGCTAGAAGGACGATGTCAGCAGTAACTCTTCTGGTGCACAGAGGCCTCAGATGAAAGTAATCACACAGCGATTCATAATACACTGAGTGATAGAATAGAGGATTGCGGTACGTGAGGTAACGGACAAAGTTTTTTTGGACTGCTTCAATTTTGTTAGTTAAAGTCTTTGTGTGAGGATTCCAGATGGGTGAACTGAATTCAAGGATTGGCAGAACAATAGTTTTATAGAGGATAACCGCATATCTGTAGTTTTTGAACTTGTATGTGTTCCGTTTGATGAATCCCAGTGTTTTGAATGCTTTGCTGGTGATTTTAAGGACATGGGCATCGAATTTAGCACTGCTGGAAAAGAGAATCCCTAAGTCGTTAACTTGGTCACACCTTTCGATGATCACAGAGTTAATAGTGTACTCCGTATTCATTAGTTGTGGAGATCTGCAAGATGAGAAAGAGATTACTTTGCACTTCGAGGGGTTAGCAGACAAGCCATTCAGAGATAGCCACAGAGAGAATTTATTGAGAGCACATTGAAGCTGTTGAGAATCGGTAATCTCCTTCACTGCTGAGTAGATCTTAAGATCATCTGCATAGAGAGCAACTTGAACTTTGCAGGTGTAGATGAAAGAAGGAAGATCATTTACGAAAACAATGAAGAGAAGAGGACCTAAGGGGAAGCCAGGCTGTTGTGGTACTCCACTTAGGGGTATAAAACAGTCTGAGTTCACTTGATCGATGATAACGCTCAAGGAACGATGCGTAATATAGCTGCGTAGCCATGAGAGCAAAGGGTCACGGATGCCATATAGCTTAAGTTTTTCCAGAAGTTGTTCGTGCGGGACTTTATCAAATGCCTTCGATATGTCTGTGTAGACTTCATCAACTTGTAGGTGGTTATCAAGAGCTTCAGAGGTGTATTGCCAGAAAGGAAGTAAATTTTTATTATTATTATTATTATTATTATCCGTTTATTTCCATAAGGAAACCACCCCGGGACGGCAAAGTGCCAGGAGGGTGTTAGAAGTACATATCAGGGTACGAGATACTACGTGCAGTGGGTTACATATACTGAACACGTAGTCTCGTCCCGAAATATTATATACACATTTTATGTTTAATATATATAGTATTTACACATTGATGATTCTGTACATACATTATACAACTGATATATTTACAATTCACTAATAATTCCATCTATAACTTACATATTTACATAACTGTTACAGAAGGTATATTTTTACAGTCAACAAATTATTATTGTTCTGAAAGCAGAAAGTTTCTCTTTTACTCTAAATTCTTTGGTACTTTGCAGCCGATTCATATTTTGGTAAGTCTGTACGAATCCTGGAAGATCTCTTTCCGGTATGTCGCATCCTCACACAGTTTTTCGGCATCTATGTGTAGTGAGTTAAATATTTACTGCACATCTATCAGGAAATCATTAGGTCAGGAGCTTTCCCGCAAGCCTGGAAAAATTACATTGTAACCCCAATACCAAAGATTAAACACCCAAAATTGGCTAAGGATTACAGACCAATTTCTGTCAGTTGCACCCTACAGAAGGTATTCGAAAAAGCACTGCTTCCCACCATCAATCAACACTGCTTCAGCCATAGACCACCACATTTGCACTCAGTTATTTCCGGTAGATCAACAATAACAAACTTACTGGAAACCCTTTTTCGCGTGCAGAAAGCACTAAATGAGAAAAAGCAAATCGATATTATTTTTTTGGATATCTCCGCAGCCTACGACAACGTCTCAATTCCAGCGCTTATTGCGATTTTAAAGAATTATTTTAATGTAAGAGGAAATTTGTTAACTATAATAACCAGCCTGCTAGAACATAGGAAACTTATAGTTAAGCACCAAAAGCTACAATCTTGCTTTACCATCTCGCGAGGAGTGCCACAAGGGGGAGTTCTTTCGGCTACTCTCTTCGCGGCCGCCCTGGAGCCGTTTCTTGCACGGTACTACAATTTTATAACATATGCTGACGATGTAAAATTCTTCATCACTTCCAAAGACCGTGAATCAGCAGAAGGTATTTGTCAGATGGCAAATAGCACAATCAGAGAATTTGAGAGCTACCTGGATTGCATCGGGCTCCGTATTAATGCGCAGAAGTCTGCCCAAATGACCATAACTTGCAAGCAGAATAAAAATGACATCTCGATCTCTGTGAACGGGTCTAATGTGGTAAAAGTGCACTCTCACCTGGACCTGGGTCTTAAGTGGGATGACAGACTCACCTTTGCTCAACACTTCGCTCATATGAAGACAAAAATATTCGCCGCTTTATGGGCTACCAGACAGGAACTGGTAGGAATTAGGGATCCTCAGCTAGCGACCAAGTACATTTTAATGTGTGTCCTGCCAATTGCAATGTATGCCTCGCAAATCTGGTCTTCAGCTCCAGATTCACATTATAAGTCCGTCCTTGGGATCGAGTACTGGTTCTTGCGATGGCTTAACAGAGTTGCTGGCCACCCTTTTACTATCTCAAGGGCCATTCTCTACTCAAACCTTAACATCGTACCCTGGATGCAGCGGACAATTAACAGGAACATACACACTCTCGCACAAATGCTCACAGGCAGAGTGGATGCTCCAGTCCTGGATAATATTCTAGTCAAACCGCGTGCCACTGCTAGACGTTGCGGAGAAGTAAATAATCCACTGCGTTCAGTCCTGAACAATCTTAGTAGCCTGCAAAGATTCTTCCCATCAAATGCAGCGAAAATATTTAACTCACTACACATAGATGCCGAAAAACTGTGTGAGGATGCAACATACCGGAAAGAGATCTTCCAGGATTCGTATAGACTTACCAAAATATGAATCGGCTGCAAAGTACCAAAGAATTTAGAGTAAAAGAGAAACTTTCTGCTTTAAGAACAATAATAATTTGTTGACTGTAAAAATATACCTTCTGTAACAGTTATGTTAATATGTAATTTATAGATTGAATTATTAGTGAATTGTAAATATATCAGTTGTATAATGTATGTACAGAATCATCAATGTGTAAATACTATATATATTAAACATAAAATGTGTATATAATATTTCGGGACGAGACTACGTATTCAGTATATGTAACCCACTGCACGTAGTATCTCGTACCCTGATATGTACTTCTAACACCCTCCTGGCACTTTGCCGTCCCGGGGTGGTTTCCTTATGGAAATAAACGGATAATAATAATAATAATAATAATAATTTTCGCTGCATTTGATGGGAAGAATCTTTGCAGGCTACTAAGATTGTTCAGGACTGGACGCAGTGGATTATTTACTTCCCCGCAACGTCTAGCAGTGGCACGCGGTTTGACTAGAATATTATTTGTGACTACTGACTTGCCACTGCAGAAACCATGTTGATTCTGATCGATAAAAGGCTTGAAGAATTCGAAGAGATGTTTGTGCACTGCTGTGTCGAAGAGTTTAGCCAGGTTGTTTTGCAAGGTTATGGGTCTGTAATCGCATACGTCATTTTTATCACCTTTTTTGAAAATAGGAACTATATTGACCTGCTTAAAGTGCTTAGGATACTTCCCCAGCCTGAGAGACAGGTTGAAGATCCGCAGTATGAGGGGTTTCAATGTAGTGACAGTCCTTTTCCAAAATAAGCCTGGAATGTCATCTGGGCCTCTAGTATAGTCATTTTTCATGCTTTTTAATGCCGAATTTAAATCTTCATCAGTGATAAAGATGCGCATGTTCATTTCGGTATGCGCGTGCGCATGTTCATTTGGTATGCGCGTGCGCATGTCCAATTTTGTATGCGCCTGCGCATGTCCATTCACGTATGTCACGTATGCGTGCACATGTCCATTCATGCGCAAGTCCAATTTCGTATGCGCATGTTCATTTCAGTATGCGCGTGCACATGTTCAATTTCGTATGCGCGTGCGCATCTCCAATTTCGTATGCGCATGCGCATGTTCATTTCGGTATGCGCGTGCGCATGTTCGTTTCGGTATACGCGCGCGCGTGCGTATGCGCATTTTATGGCGCATTTCATCATGCACATGCATGATTTTGATGTGCGCATTTAGCATGCGCCTGCGCATCCTAAATGGTATCCTAAATGCAACCTAAATCCATTGCAACCGTAGGTGCACGGAATTCATTTCAAGTGCGTCATGTGATTTACGTATTCGCATGCGTCATGTGATTTACGTATTCGCATGCGTTCATTTTACATTCATTTTGGTATGAGCGTGCGCATACAATGGACATGTGCACGCATACGTGCGCAGTTATGTCATTAATCGTAATGTCGCAAACGACATTACGATTCCAATTCACTGACACGGGTTTTTTCCCACTTCATGGGATTTGACACGGGTTTTTTCCACCCCACGTGTTCGATGCAGTTCATCGAATCGACCCGCTCCACCACCTCTTCCAAAGAATACTAACTGAGGGGGTTATCCCGAAAACATGGAAGAGATATTACGTAAAACCAGTTCCAAAAATAAACAATCCTAAAACCAGTAAAGATTTCAGGCCCATCGCAATCGGATGCTCTCTGCAAAAAATATTTGAGAAAGCAATCCTCAACACCGTCAATCAGCACTGCTTTGGGGACAGGCCAGAATACTTACATTCTGTGCTTCCTCGAAGGTCCACTATAACAAATTTAATGGAGACTCTACTCCGAATACAGCTAGCTTTAAACAATAAACAACAGTTGGACATCGTTTTCCTGGATGTAGCAGCAGCCTTCGACAACGTCTCAATCCCAGCTATAACAGTAATCCTCAAGGAGTATTTCCTCATTTCAGGAAGCACTTTAAACATTCTCACTAACACCCTTCAAGAAAGACAAATTATCGCAATAAACGGGAAACAAACAGCATCTTACTGTATCTCCAGGGGAGTACCTCAAGGGGGCGTATTGTCCGCCACCTTCTTCGCAATAGCACTAGCCCCATTTTTAGCTCAAAACTGTGAGCAATTTATTACATATGCTGACGATTTGAGATTTTTTGTAATCTCTAAAGAACAAGAAACTGCACCCCATTTATCAGAGGAAGCAAACAAGGCAATCAGGAAACTAGAAGAATATCTGCACTACATTGGCCTGAAAGTTAATGAAAAGAAAACTGCCCAAATGACCTTCACCAATAAAAAGAAGAAAAATGAAATTACGATTTTCGTGAACAATACCAGAGTCCAAAAATCTCCCGCACATGTTGACCTTGGCCTTAAGTGGGATGAAGGATTAAACTTCATACCTCACTTCGAACACATTAGGAAAAAGACATACGCAGCACTCTGGAGCACTAGACAAGAACTCACCGGTCTCCGAAGCCCTCATCTCATGATCCAATACATCCTTAAATGCGTTACACCGATTCCGTTGTACGCATCGACTATCTGGTCATCGGCCCCTGAGAGCAACATCAAGGCCTTCTTAGGAGTAGAATACTGGCTCCTGAGATGGCTAAACAAGATTGCCGGGAAACCGTTTACCATCTCAAGAGCGGTCTTGTCTGCCAATCTGTACATCACACCCTGGAAGTATATCATCACAACCAGAAACATCTTAACTCTGGCAAAGCTACTAACGGAGAGAATAGATTCGCCGAAAGTGGGAAACGTGATCACTCGCACCCGGATGACACGACCGAGAATAAACAGAGAAGAATCAAGTCTCAAGTGCCAACTGACTCAATTGGACTCTCTGGAGAGATTTTTCCCAGCAAATACTGTGAATTATTTTAATGATTTAAATATAGATGCAGAGAAACTATGTACAGACAAAATGTATAGGACAGAAATCTTTGGTAATGTGTACCGGCAGGTACAAATATAATAAGAAGACTAATTTAATAATTTATATAATAATATTTAGCATTTAATAACCATTCGCAATTAATCCATTAACACATATTCTGTGTTTTGTCATCTCCAAATATTGTAAATAAGTTCATGTAAATATGCTTGTAAATACTGATATAATGTAACCACACCCTCTAGCCACGTGCTGTCCATGGGTGTCTCGTAAGAGAAATAAACAGATAATAATAATAATAAAGAATGATGCAGTTTATCGAGGAGTGCAGTTCGGCGTGCAATTAAGACATTCATTTCAAGACGGGACAACTTTTTTTTTTTTTTCTTTTAATTTGCAGTGTGGCCGAATAAATCCATCTCAGGAGCCGGAACACGTTTTTGTACCGGAAATTCTAATTTTATATCGGACGGAAAATAAAAAAAATAAAAAAACAGAATATATTCAATTTGGTTAGTCGGCAGGATAAAAAGAGTCCACAATGGAGTTAATTGTATCTTGCCAGGTCAGTGTTTCGGAGCTATTTGAAGGAAGAATGAATTTTATTTCGTATCAGCCCAACGATTCATTCTTTCTATAGAGGACCCAAGGTTTTGCCAAGATTGGATTTCATGTATACCTTTCATTTTACACATTGTTTTTTTTTTTTTTTATTAGCACTTAAGTGTTTCAATCTCAGGTGATGGTCAGCTGATAGGACTTATGGAGCTGATAGGTCTGTCCAGCTTGATGGATTCTGCGCCTAAGTGAAGTCCCACATGGTCGGTAAAGTTTTTTTATAAGCAGAATGGTTATAAAGCATTCTGCTTATAAATAATAAATTTATTAAAAAAAACTGCCTATAATGAAGAAGACATTACTGATAAAAGCATTAAGAATTAAGAAGTGATGCAGAAAGTTAATGGCATCAGGCGAAAATTCAGAAATACAGTAATTGATCCTTCAGTAATTGATTCAATATTTCTCGTTACAATATTTTAAATATTGTAAAATCTATATTTAACAATATTTAAAATAATTTTCGCACCGAAAACATCATTAGTCACATCCTTAAAAAAAAAAACAATAACAAATAAATAAAGCGCCCTAAAATGAGCTAAGTTAGTGAGCAGCGCCATCTGTTAGTGTACTTTCGCTACATTGTCAATTCAGAACGAAATCGTGTGATTTTTATATCGCTAGAAGTAAAGTGAAGGTCATATGGAAATTGCCATCTATTAAATGTCTTAATCTTATAAATTAAGGTTAAAATAAAATAAGACTATTAGTGATTATTATTTTTTTTTTAAATTAAGCATTTTTGAAATATAGCGGTAACATTAAGTATGGTTTGATTATCCGAAGTTTGCTTGGAAGATGGTCGGAAAGCTTGACTGGATATTTTAATATGAAATGAAAATTTCCAGGTGAATCGCCAGTGACACACTGGCGATTCACCTGGAAATTAGACAAGAAAAGCGGGAAGAAAATGAATTTGGTATATTTTGCGAGTGATATTTTCGCAACTGCTGGAGTTAATTTTTGTTAGAGTTGGAAAATGATCTAGGTCGATTTATTAATTCGTAGTTCGTATCCATGAAAGCTGACGTAAACATGGACCTGGTAAGGACGCTGATCAGAAGTGATCGTCGTTTAAACATTAGAATGGGTTGCATCAGGCAAAGGAACAGATAGACACATTTTAACTGAATATTTAAGCACGTGCCAGGATGTACCAAAAATTTTGAATGAAGATCAAAGAATGAAAAGACTTCAAATTTCTGAAGATGTTTAGAAGGGTGAGGGGCGAACAGAAGAAGGTCCAGACTTTTTAAGTACCATCGCAAGTACTTACTAAGAACTTGCGATGAAAGTTGGCTCTTGAGGATGATCGATAGAATTCGGCCTCACTAAGAGACCAGTTGGATCACGAAGTTTCAGTGTGCCTAAAATCTCCTGAACTTTTTAAATGTTTACAATAATCCGTTTATTAAAGAACTAAATATACAGAGTGTTTTAAAAGTGCATGGAAGAAATGTAGGAACATTTTCTACAGTAAAAAGGAAGTCCACGTAAGTAAAAAGGAAGTTTTTTGGATATATCCGCGCACGGCAGCTGTGAAATTCTCCTGAACCTCGCCATTAATTAAAATCATATCAATAAATTTGTTAGAAGCAAGCAGATTAGTAGTAACATTTGAAGTATCCCTAATTCATTGTAAAATTACAAATTATGCTTTGTACTCTCTTTCTTGTGCCTGTCATGCAAAATAAGGCAATGATATGTATAACATAATTAATTAGACAATGTATATAATTTATTAAGACAACGATATGTATAAATTATATTTTTATATATGAATGTGCACCCCCCTGGTTAATAGTAAGCGGGTGTCTCTTAGGAGAAAATAAAGATAAAAGTATTCCTCGTGAAACCTAGTAATTCTGCATCAATTCAAATCACTGTTACTCACAACCGAGAAATTCATATGATCAATGTAGTAAAGCAATACTGTCTATGTCAGTGTTCGCACGTATGTTTTGGATTGTTTAAAAGCCCGTTTTACGCAGTCATATTTTTGTGACAAATTTGAACGTGATAAAGGTTTTGCGTTTTAGCAACTTATAATATTTTTAATTGAAGAATGAACTCCTGCATTTTTTACACGCAGTTTTGAAATGCCATGCGTATGAAAGTGCGGTAGAAATGACGACAAATACTACCAATTTTAAACACACACACCAACCGTTTATGACTGGTTGAATAATGAAATAAAATAAAATGAAATGATAGAAAAGACTGTAAAATAATATTTACAAAAAACTTTTAATCATTTACAAAAAACTAAACTATAACAAAAGTAAAATAAGTAAATAAGTTAAAATGCATTAAAATATAAAAGCGATAAAAAGACGATAAAAAACACTAGAGCTTTCGGAGGTGTCTTCCTCCTTCCTCAGTAATAGTGAGACTTAAATGACACATCCTTAAATACCAGGTTCACGGCACACGTGGATGGCCAGGCGCATACTCAGCATTCCTTTCACTTGTACCGGAACCGGAAGTGGACTGGACACGTGGAAAATTAAAACGTTTGTCTCTTGTCAAAACCACCGCCTCAAAAAGGGGGCGAAGCCTAACTCCCCTGTCTCTGTTTATACTATTGTTACCAGAGGATCCAATCCACAGACTTTCCCGCCACTTGCGGTCCCAGAATCTGTGCGCCCGGTCAAGGATGACAGCGTTGTCGGGGGAGATCTGGTGTTGTTTTTCCCAATAGTGCTCGGCAATGGCGGATTTATTGAGCTCTGCGGTCCGTATCGCTCGTGAATGTTCTCCCAGACGGTCCTTGAGACGCCGTCCTGTCTCCCCCACGTAACATTCCCCACAATCCGGGCATGTGATCTCATACACGACCCCACTACTAGAATCCCTAGTAATGGGGTCTTTGACCTGTGACACTACTGTGTGCAACCTCCGGCCCGGAAGCTGCACACAGCGTGTCTGAAAGTCGCGAAACATCCTCGCAATGCGATCTGACAGGCCCGGATAGTAGGGAACATACACTGTGGTAAGCGGTACAGGCGGAACTACCCGATTGGGCTCTTCCTCTCTGTTGTATTCATCAATGACCCTCTGGGGGTAACCGCACCTCATAAGATCCGTCGTGATTTGCCTAATTTCCTTCTCCCCCTCCTCAGGGGTACTGCAATGCGTTCTCACCCTACCCAAAAGTGCTCTGGCCACACTATTTTTATGTTGGACAGTCTGTGCCGTCCTATAATGTGTGTACTGGCCCCTACACATTGGTTTCCTATAAACCTTAGTTCTAAGTCTGGGGCCTTCCCTATATACCATTATGTCCAGAAATGGGAGGGTACCATCTATTTCTACCTCCGAGGTAAATTTTATGAAGGGGGAGAAACCATTGAGAAACGAGACCACATCTTCCTCTCTCCCCTTCCTTACAATAGTAAACGTGTCATCAACATATCGTTTCCACTTACGCATAGGGAACTCCAATCTTGCGAAAACCCTATTCTCAAATTCCTCCATAGCCAGATTTGCAACAATGGCGCTGATTGGAGAACCCATGGCTGTACCGTGAACCTGTTTATACATCACTCCTTGGAAAACCAAGGTTGTACTAGAAAGACATAATTCAACAGCACCACATATATCTTCTATGTTTAGGCGGGATCTAGCACTTAAAGTATTATCATTTTGTAAAGCCAACCTTACACATTCTACCCCATGTGCTATGGGGATACAAGTAAATAATGATATAACATCTAATGACATCATCATCTCGTCCTCCCCTATTTCTTGACTCCTTACAAAGTTCACAAATTCTGCACTGTCTCCATTGACCAACGCGGACCGCCCCCACAACCGGGGAAATCAGATATTTAGATAAAGCATACGTAGGGCTACCAATGAAGGAAACTATGGGCCGTAATGGAACATTCTCCTTGTGTGTCTTAGGTAACCCATAAAATCTGGGCAGTCGACACCCTGTTGCATGCATGGACCAATACTTGTCCTTTGGAATCTTTTCCATCTTTAGCCAGGAAAGTAGCATCTTATTTACACGCTGTTCTAAGCTAGCCAAGGGGTTTCTGTGAACAATCTTATAAGTGCAATTATCACCTAATAAGTCTAACGCTTTCTTGTGGTAATCTTCTTTGTTTAATACCACAGTTGATCTGCCTTTATCTGCTGGTGGGCTTTCCTTCTCCCCCTGAGGAGGGGGAGAAGGAAATTAGGCAAATCACGACGAATCTTATGAGGTGCGGTTACCCCCAGAGGGTCATTGATGAATACAACAGAGAGGAAGAGCCCAATCGGGTAGTTCCGCCTGTACCGCTTACCACAGTGTATGTTCCCTACTATCCGGGCCTGTCAGATCGCATTGCGAGGATGCTTCGCGACTTTCAGACAGGCTGTGTGCAGCTTCCGGGCCGGAGGTTGCACACAGTAGTGTCACAGGTCAAAGACCCCATTACTAGGGATTCTAGTAGTGGGGTCGTGTATGAGATCACATGCCCGGATTGTGGGGAATGTTACGTGGGGGAGACAGGACGGCGTCTCAAGGACCGTCTGGGAGAACATTCACGAGCGATACGGACCGCAGAGCTCAATAAATCCGCCATTGCCGAGCACTATTGGGAAAAACAACACCAGATCTCCCCCGACAACGCTGTCATTCTTGACCGGGCGCACAGATTCTGGGACCGCAAGTGGCGGGAAAGTCTGTGGATTGGATCCTCTGGTAACAATAGTATAAACAGAGACAGGGGAGTTAGGCTTCGCCCCCTTTTTGAGGCGGTGGTTTTGACAAGAGACAAACGTTTTAATTTTCCACGTGTCCAGTCCACTTCCGGTTCCGGTACAAGTGAAAGGAATGCTGAGTATGCGCCTGGTCATCCACGTGTGCCGTGAACCTGGTATTTAAGGATGTGTCATTTAAGTCTCACTATTACTGAGGAAGGAGGAAGACACCTCCGAAAGCTCTAGTGTTTTTTATCGTCTTTTTATCGCTTTTATATTTTAATGCATTTTAACTTATTTACTTATTTTACTTTTGTTATAGTTTAGTTTTTTGTAAATGATTAAAAGTTTTTTGTAAATATTATTTTACAGTCTTTTCTATCATTTTATTTTATTTTATTTCATTATTCAACCAGTCATAAACGGTTGGTGGTGTGTTTAAAATTGGTAGTATGAATAATCCCAACCTCAGAGGCCTTATTGCAGATATGACGACAAATAATTTATTGCTATTCGGTGTGACGAAATCGGTCGATTGAAACCGAGAGTGTTTTTCTCACCACTTTTGTTACCAAAAAGAAAATAAAAAGGTAAAAAGTAAATGGGTTTTTTAAAGGTAACTAAAAAAACAACATTATTTTATTGAATTAAATGCGCTAATGGGATGTCATCATTTCCTTTTTTTAAACTGTTTATGAAATATTAAATAGCATAAAATTGGAAGAATGGAAGAAACGGGAAAGTCTGAAATTCCCAGAATTCTCTGGAAATTAAGAACAACAACAAAAAGTTATTCCCGTTTCTCGGTAGCAAAAGCATACCCAAGAAGCCCATTGACTAATAACCTTATTTGCGTTAAGAATTAATTAAATAGTAATCAATGAAATACAAAAAAAGAAAAAAGAGATTAGCATTAGACATTACGTTCGGATTGTAATTTTGTACTCCGCAGCATTTAAAATAATCGCGGTGACTTTTTCAGCCAGTACTGTTAAAAATAAATGAAGTTAGGTAAGCAAGTGGTTCCATCTACTAACGTGAATCCGAATTAGTTTTATAATATTAGTGTCGAATAATGCATGACAGCAACCTTGCAAAGCAACAGCAAAAGAAAGAAAAAAAAAAAAGAAGCAGTTTGTAAAAGGCAAATATTCACACAGTCGTCCTAAGCTATCCGTTTTCAATTTAATTTTATGTACGTTAATGTGAGTTGTCCGAGAAAGAGTAAGGGACCATCAGCATTTAGATTACTCATTCCATCTAGGGCCTCCGTAGCCGAGTGGTCAGGAGCGGGAGTGTACTAGCACTCGCTCTTTGAGTATTGTGGAGTTCAAGCCCCTGACTGCTAAATACGGTTCATCTGCCAACCCGCACTAGACCAGCGTGGCAGATTATGGTCTATTTCCCTCAGCATGAATTGTTGAGGAGTCTTCCATCCTGCAGTGGTCTCATAATGGCTGCAGTTTACCATTCCATCTAAAACTTTGAACACCTCAGTAAGGTCTGTATTAATCAATGATTAATATATAAGGTCTCTTTTGTCAATGATATATAGCAAAATTCCTGTGTATCATTGACAAAACCCCATTAGCTATCCCAGCAGCCATTTGAATTACTCAGTGGACTTTACGTCTGACACACAATTCCCCCAGGTCTTTCCCGTTCTCTACTACCATGAGTGTGGTACCTTTCAATTTCTATGTTATTATGGGATTACTTTTACTTCTCAACCCATTTCGCACTTCATGAATCAGTGCAAGGGAGTTCTCCACATTTCTTTGTTGACATACCGTTTAAAAACATTGGAAAGTTTTTGTCCCACCACCACAGTCGTACAACAAAATACTTATAAAAGGGGCATAAATAAAACGCAATATTTACCCTGATTGTTAAATATAACATTATTTCTTTTTCAAATATAAAAGTCTGGTATTGTTTATCAGGAACATAATTATTGAACTTTCTTATCTTCGTGTTGATTAGGAGGATTTTAAGTTCGCGGGTGGAGCATGGATAATGGTCCTGAAGAGTTAGCAAATAGTGACAAATAGATTTGCCATTTATGAACTCTTCTGTGGAGTAAGAATAGTAAGAATCACATCATCATTTAGATTACTCATGCCATCTAAAAGTTTGAACACCCCAATAAGGTCTCTATTAAGTATTGTGACGCCCAATACCATAATATTACCAAATAAAATTTCTTGAGTTGGAATAGTGTAATTTGATTTGCCGATTTGACATTTCACTTATTGATTTATCAAATTAAACTGACGATATCAGTATACCTCCAGACCAGAATACAGTGCTCAAGATGCGGCCCGACAATGGCCTTATACGAAGGGATAATCACCTACTTATCCCTGCTAGTAAAGTTTCCGCATATTATTGAAAAAACCCACGCGCAGTCCTGACAGCATGTCTTCACTGCTCAGAAAACTTCAGATCAGACTGTACAATTGCTCCAAGGTCTTTTTCATTCTCCACTAACCAAAGTCTAGTACCGCACAGTTAATAACTTACTCTGGGATTACTGCTATCCCTGTGCAGTACCTTTCATTTGTCAATGTTAAAGTTCAACTGCCATTTGACCCAATTTTCCCAGATCTTGTTGCAGTAGCTCGCCCTGATGACTGTGGTTAACCTTATCAACTTACCAACCACCTTACCAACATTTTTATCATCTGCAAACTAAGACATTAAGCCTGATATACCTTCATCATTATCATTGATAAATATTGAAAACAACAATGGGAACTCCAGCACTGAACTCTGGGGAACTCCACTAATAACATTAATCCATGGAGAGCAATGCTCGTTGAACCACTCTGTCTTCTTCCACTTAACCATCCCTTTATTCATAGCAGTAACTTTTCTTTAATGCCACATTGCTCCAAACTGTAAAGCAGTCTTTTATGTTCAACAGTATCAAAACCATTCCCTGAAATCTAAGTGTATGATGTCAAAATTGTTTTTTCCATCCAGTTCCTTGCTCATTGTATCATAGTAGCCTATCAGATTGGTTAGACCACTCCTTGACTTATGTTGTTATTGCAGTATAATGGCACGCCAGTCGAAATCGTCCTGCATTACTTCTTTAACCAATGGTTTCATTATTTTCCATCGAACAGACATTAACCTAACGGCTCTGTAATTACTCATTTCCCCTTTTGATTCCCCTTTATGAATAAGGGATATATTCTTACTTCTCCACTCCATAGGGATCTCCCCCGAATCCAAGGATGCTCTCATAATTACGGCTAGGGGTTTGCTTACCTCCTTTGCTGCCTCCCTTAATATAATTGGATAATTTTCATCCGCCCCGGGTGCCTTTTTCATGTCCATCCTTGGCAATTTCTCTTCCACTTTACTTCAGTTATCACAAGGTCATTTAACTCCTCGTTAGAGGTTGATAAACTTTTGGCATCCCCTACCATAAAGAATTCCTCATTAGTGAATGTAGATGCAAAATACCTATTCAATTTGTCCGGAAGCAGGGTCATCAGCGACGTATGAACATCAAGTAGCCCAATGTGATTGAAACCCTTCCTCCTACCGTTAATATAATCTTTGAAGTGTTTGCTGCTTTTCTTTGCATTATTTGCCAAAGGTTTCTCTTAATTTCCTTCGCTTGCATTGCCTAACTTCCTTTGTGACTTGATTACAGACTAATTTATATGTACCATAGGTTTCTGTATCACCTGATAATTTATATCCATCCCGTGCACTGTTTATCTCTGTCACGTGTCTGAATAGTTCATCTGACATCCATTTAAGTCTCTGCCTGGAACAATATTTCTACGATGGTATGGAAAGCGTAGCTTCTTTGATTACTTCCCATTTAGAATTTGCTGTTGGTAACATCATTGGTTGGTCTCAATGCACGCAATTTAAAAACTGTCTGAGATCTCTATAGTTACCCGTACGAAAGCAAAAGCCTGTCCCTTTACCCTCGATAGTAGTCTTTAATTAAATTCCACATCAGTACACTATGATGGCTGCCACCCAGTGCTTCCTTTATCTGCAGATTCTTAACGTATGAAGAATCACTGCTGAAAACCAGATTACGAGTATTGCTCACTCTTGTTGCCTCTATAACGTGTTGCTTTAAAAAACAATCATCCAATGAATTCATAAAAGTCTTGCTGGTGTGAGAGTGACCAACCACAAGTTCCAGTCAACATTGGGAAAGTTAAAATCCTTCCATTATATGACATTCCGATTCATGAGTCGCTCTATTTCTCTGTACTCCAATGTTCATCGCAGTCATTAGGCCTATAACACATTTCTAATCCCACTTTTGTTTTCCCAGTGCTTATGTCACACTGAAATGACTCGACATTGTGCCCCCACCCAACTGAACTAGATGCACTGCCTTAGAATTATTTTTGTTCTTAAATAAGAGCATAACCCCTCCACCTCTCCTGTTCTGTCTGTCCCTCCTAATTTTCACTCCACTCCCCATATTAAAATTCAGCGTCATTTTTGTGAGTGCCACCACGTCTCCAATATTGAGATGGCTCAACTAATCGTTCTGTAGAATCCAATTATATTTTTTCAACAAAATTCGCCACTGGAGTCGAGTTCAGTGATCCACTTAAAACGGCCAATATAAAAATCTGTTTAATTTTTTTTCTAATTTTATGTTTTGTAAGATTGAAAAGAGCCAAACAAGTGGCTCCATCTGTTAGCATATATTAGAATTAGCGTTGGTGTTTCAATATTAGTGGTTGCAAAGGATTCGAGGAAAAAAGCTGAAAAAAAAAATAAAAGAATTAATTTTAAACATTTTGCTTAAAGGCACAATTAAGTGTACCACTAATAGAGTCCGTACCACAGACAACCTATGAATTAATGTAAGCTCCTTTGCGCAGTCAGTTCGAAACAAAATTTAGCATCACGCATTCCTGAGTGATGACGAGATTTGTGTGTGGCTTCTATTACCGCAATAAAGATTATATTTATAAATTACCTGTATCTATGTAATCTGGAAAAAAAACTGTTTGACTGTCGTTGCAAAAGAATGGTCCAGCAGTGTCTCTTTTCGGCCTTTGGACGAGATGTAACGCTTATGGATATGTTAAGGAAACATCCGCAACATAATATGTGATAACACATCCCTCTATATAAGAAACCGAGGGCAAGCGGGAATCCTCCACTTAGAACCTGCAGGGCAGAAGTAGATACGATCCTATAGACGCGGCTGATTGCGAGGAGAGATCGCTGAACTGTTGGAAGTTTTATCTTAACGGTACTCTTCTTGACCTGCCAAAACCTGAATTGAGAAAAGGTTGTTGAAGACACAAAGCGCTCTCTGTTTGCCAGTTTCTGGCCAAAAAACAAATCCCACTGTGAGAGTATGCACCCTATTTGCCAAACCTACCTTCTTTTGACTTTTTTCTCTTCCATAAACTGAAAAAGTGTACTTAAGGGAACCCATTTTCAGGTCCTCGGAGACATTCAGAAAAAAAGGACGTACAGAAGATGACTTCCAGAAATGTTTCTGTGATTGGAAGAAACGAATGGAACAGTGTATGCAAGCCCAGGGCCATTATTTTGAACGGGAAAACTTGGCAACTTTGCTCTCACTAAGGTGTGAAATATTTCATTATATTTATTTTATAGCCAACAGAGGTTATTTTAAATATCTCAATTCACAACTTGAAATCACGTGTTCTTCTAAATTATTTGCGAGGATAAACTTCCCTTCACCTTTTCAGTAACCAAAATTTCTTCGGTTGACTTTTCTATACTACATACATTTTATTTGTAATGAAAATACCACCCTGCATCTAATAAATTAAATAAACACACTTTCAGAGGCATGAAATAAATATTTCGGAAATGGGAGTCTCAGCATTACTTGTGACAAACGAAGAAAGATTATACATCATGAGGTCCCTTCTTCCCACCACCCCCCCTCATATATATATTATTTTGGGCAGAAAAAATCCCATATCACCTGTTCACCTAATCTAATAGTTCAGGGGTGGGCAACCCGCGGCCTTCTAAGATCTTATGTGCGGCCTTTGTCACACAAAGTTGAAATGAAATCATTAAATAATCCTGCTACTTTTAAACTATAAGCGAGGGGAACAAAAGGGTAAGAGTCCCTTTTGTTTCCCTCAATAATCTCGTTGCCCTTCTCCGCACCAGTTTCAGCAGATCTACATCCCAAAACCCCAGGAACTGTCCTGTCCTGGCAGCCTGGCTGCAGTGCTTAGAGAATTGACTGAGCAATTACCCCCAGTTCATTTTAGTTTTTGACTACCTTGAGAGGAGTATCACACGGTACGTTAATCTGGTATTGCTGCTACCCACATGCAGTACCTCGCAGTTTTCAGTGTTAAACTTAAATTGCCATTTCACAGCTGATCTGCCTATTTTGTATCGATCTTGTTGCAGTTGCGTATTTTTATTAACGTCATTAACTACCCTGCCAACTTTTGTATCATCTTTAAACTTGGATATTAAGCCTGATTTACCTTCGTCAATATCATTATCATGATTAATAAATATTGCAAACAAGAATGGGCTCAGCATTGGACCGTGGGGGACTCTGCTAATGACATTAGTCCACGAAGAGCAGTGCCCACTGATAACCACTCTCTGTCTTTTTCCACTCAACCATCCTTTTATCCATAGCAGTAACTTACCCATAATGCCACACCTGTCCAATTTGTGCAGTAGCAGTTAATGTGCAAAAGTATATGTAAAAATGATATCCAAATAATATTTTGTTATCCAGTTCTGTTGTTACTGCATCATAGTGTCCAATCAGATTGGTCAGTTTAGTTCGATCCTTAACAAATCCATGCTATGACTGAAGTATTAGCATTAGCATTAGCATTAGTAGAGGCATTTGATGCAAGAAAGCAAGCTTATGCAGCATCAGCCAAAAAAAAAAAAAAAAAAAAAAAAAAGTAACATAAATAAATAAAAATAACCACTTCCACTTCACCCCTCTGTTCGTTCGAAATACCTGTCCAGCTGAGCCTTAAACTTATTTAGGCTATCAACTTCCACGACAAGGGATGGAAGTCTGTTCCACCCACCAACCACCCGCTGGCTAAAGGCAAATTTCCGCACATCTATCCTACATCTGTCTTTCCTCAATTTGAATTTATGCCCTCTCAGGTGATTTTTCTGAGCTAGAGGAAGAATCCCATCAGCATTGAGCATGCTCAAACCATTCAAGGCTTTGTACACCTCTATCAGATCACCCCGCTGGTGCCTAGTTTCCAGACACTGTAATTTGCAAAACTTAAGCCTTTCTTCGTAAGAGAACCCCTTTGTCCCATTCACCAATCTAGTTGCCCTTCTCTGTACTCGTTCCAGCAGCTCTACATCCTTCCTGAAATGAGGCCTCCAGGCCTGTATACAGTACTCTAGGTGTGGCCTGACCATTGCCTTATACAAGGGAATAATCACCTCCTTATCCCTGCTAGAAAAATTCCTATATATCATTGACAATACACCATGAGCTACTCTTGCAGCTCGTCTGCACTGCTCAGAGAACTTCATATCTGCCTGCACCACCACCCCCAGGTCCCTTTCATTCTCTACCACTGTCAGTGTAGTACCACAGAGTTGATACGTTGCTCTGGGGTTGCTGTTTCCCATATGTAGTACTTTACATTTGTCAATGTTAAACTTCATTTGCCACCTCGAAGCCCATCTGCTCAACCTTTCCAAATCCTGTTGCAGCAGCATAGTGTCAGTAGTGTCCTTGACAACCCTGCCAACCTTCGTATCGTCTGGAAACTTGGACATTAAGCCTGATATACCATCATCAATATCATTTATAAATACAGAAAACAATAAAGGCCCCAATACTGAACCCTGAGGGACTCCACTAATAACATTAGTCCACGATGAGCAGTGTCCATTGATTACCACTCTCTGTCTTCTCCCCCTCAACCACCCCTTTATCCATAGCAGCAACTTGCCTCCAATGCCACACTGCTCCAATTTGTGCAGCAGTCTTCCATGTGCAACAGTATCAAAAGCCTTTCTAAGATCCAAGTATATAATATCAAAGTTATTCCCTGCATCCAGTTCTTTTGTGACTGCATCATAGTATCCAATCAAATTGGTCAGGCAAGACTTCCCCTTAACAAAACCATGCTGTGTCCTAGCTATAACTGAAGTCTTGTCTAGATGATCCTGCAGTGCTTCTTTCACCAGTGCCTCCATTAATTTTCCGGGAACAGAAGTTAAACTCACAGGTCTATAATTACTTGTGTCAGCCTTTGATCCCCCTTTGTGAATTGGGGTCACATTTGCACATCTCCAGTCAATGGGTACCTCCCCTGAGTCCAAGGAAGCTCTCATAATTATGGCTAAGGGTTTGCTTACCTCCTTTGCTGCCTCCTTTAATATAACTGGATAGATCCCATCCACCCCAGGTGCCTTTCTTGTGTTTATCTTCAACAATTTCTCCTCCACTTTGCTCTCAGTTATTACAAGATTCTCTAGCTTACTGCTAGAGTTGAATACACCTCTGGCATTCCCCTCGCTGAATAACTCCTCATGTGTGAATGTCGATGCAAAATATTCATTTAGTTTGTTAGCTACCCGAGCAGGGTCATCAACAGTTGACCCATCGATCTCAAGTGGACCAATCTGATTCATCCCCTTCCTTCTAGAGTTTACATAAGTAAAGAACTCTTTGCTGTTTTTCTTCGCATCCCTTGCCAAGGATCTCTCGTAATCTGCCTTCGCCTGCCTAACCTCCTTTGTAACTTGGTTACAGATCAACTTGTATCTATCATAGGCGTCCGTGTCACGTGTTAATTTGTATGTATCCCATGCATTTTTCTTCTCTGCCATATGCCTCATTAGTTCATCTGACAACCATTTAGGCCTAAACCTTGAACAATAGGCCATTTAGGCCTAAACCTCGACAGGAGTGTATTATTACACTCCTGTCTAGATGGTCCTCCATTATTTTCCACGGAACAGAAGTGAAGGGGAAAACCCTACTCCCTCCTTTATACATCCTTTCTAGCAGTTTGCAAAAAAGCAAACATTTTCACAGCCGTCCTAAATTATCCGTTTTCAATTTAATTTTATGTACCATAATGTGTTCGTGTGTTGTCCGAGCAAAAGAAAAGATGCCATCACCATTAAGATTACGTAAAACATCTAAAACTTTGAACACCCCAGCCAGGTCTCTCTTAAGTGCTTAGTTTCAAAGCATTGCGGTCTTTTGAAGTAAGAGTACCACGAAATATGTTTGGAAGTACTTTTGTGAAAGTGTGGCGCCCTTAGGTCGATTTTCCTTTTTTAAAATGATTAATTTTACATTTCATTTACTTACAAAAAGAAAAATATACGCGATATAATTATGTAAAGTAGGGATTATAAATTATAATTATGTAAATTAGTAAATTATGAATTTAATATTGTTTGTTTTTAACTCGTTAACGCATGAAATACACACTATTTTTCTTAAGGGCTTTGTTTCTGGGAGGAAGGGATCGGTGTTGGCGCCCTCTAAACCTTTGAGCCCCTAAGCCGGCTTTAGGGTAAGGCCTGCTGTACCCGAAAATGCATTAGTGGTACCTCAGTTGCCACTTTTCAACCCATTTCTCAGTTCATGAATTAGTACCACTTCTCAACCCACATTTTTTTGTAAACATTGGAACGTTTTTGCCCCATCACCACAGTCCTAATCAAGAAAACTTATAAACGGGCATGGATAACACATATAACATTATTTCTTTTTAAAATATAAAAGTCAGATATTGGTTATCAGGAACATAATTAATGACTGGGCATGGGGAACAGAATTATTAAGGTCCTCCTTAAATGATTAGGAGGACCCTAAGTCCTGGAGGAGTCCTATGGTCCTAAAGAGTCCTACAGGTAGCAAATTCCACGAAAAATGAGGTTAATACCAAGCAGGAAATGTGTTACAAGGATGTCTCGTCTTCAGGTTACCAAATAAAATTTCTTGAGTTAGAATACTATAATTTGATTTGTCCATTTGACATTAGGCTTGGTGAGTTAGGAAACTAAACTGACGATAATCCAATCACTGTTTTTATGTGTTTGTAATTAATTAATTTTTTTTTTTTATTAGAGATTGCGGTGCCATCTGGCACAATCTTATCACCACTGATATCCATCCCACAGATTGAGAACCTGCGAACCCATATTGAGAACCCATATTGCAATCTGGTTAAGCAGTCAGTTCCAAAAAGAAATCAAAAGTCGTTGCCTTACTTCGGTTAAGTATGAAGTTCCTATCGATCAAACGTGCAAGTAAACGAGTGAAGTAAAACGTCCATTATTAAAAATCTCTTTAATTTTTTTCATATTTTTCTAATTTTACACATTTCATAACATTCAAAAGAGCCGACAAATGAGGTTAATGTCATATGTCATTAATAAAGATACACCAATAAGGATACTCAAAATGAGCTAAGCAAGTGGCTCCATCTGTTTGGATATATTAGAATTAGTTTCTCGCCAAGTAATTTCTTTAATTTAAACCGTGGCATTCCTGATGAGATTTGTGCATAGCTTCTTTTGCCACAATAAAGATTATATTTCTAAATTCTCCATCGATTTAATCTACAAAAAAAAAAAAAGGGGGAAAAGGGGTGATACTTGAATATCCCTCCGGTTTTTTGCACTGTGATAGTAAGGTCCATTCCCAAAATGAAGAAATCAAAACACGCCAAAGACTGCCGACCCATTACTGCACCATCCTGAAGATTTTTGAGAAGAACCTTCTCTCAAAACTGCTTCGATCATCGTCCTTCTCCTGCACTCTGTTTTAACTGGAAGATCAACCATCACAAATCTCCTTGAGATCCTTTCCGATGCAGAAAGCTCTTAGCAACGAAGAACAGCTTGATGTTATCTTCCTTGATATATCCGCAGCTTTTGACAATATCTCGATAATTTCTCTCTTACTACTTCAAAATACAAGATAATCCCGAAGGTTTATGTAACATGCTGAAGAAAAGATTTATACCATTTCGCATTGAGTGCCACAAGGAGGACTTCTCTCCTCAATATTATTTGCTGCAGCTTCAAATCCTTTTTTTTTTTTCATCCACAAAGATAACTTTATATCATGCGCTGATGACCTGAAATTGTCCGTCCGATCTGAAGATCGACATGATAAACAAACAAATCAACGAGCTAATAACGCAATAAATGAACTGGAGTATTACCTCGACTGTATTGGATTACATTTAAACCCAACAAAATCTGCCCAGATGACAATTATAAAGGAAAGGAGCAGGAACAATATTCTACGCTGGTAAGGGGATTCGAAGTACGAAAGGTTAAATCGCACGTAGACCTTGGCCTGGGTAGTCGAGTGGTCAGGAGCGGGAATGCAGTAGCACACACTCTTTGAGTAGACCGCGGTTCGAGTCCCTGACTTCTAAATACGGTTGATTTGAAGCCTCCTCACGAGGAGGCTTACACCCTACAGTGAATTGATAATGGCTGCAATTTACCTTTTAGACCTTGGCCTAAAATGGAACACGAGACGTTCTCTGAGCACTTTGATTACACCAAAGCAAAAACATATGCGGCACTCTGGCCCAAACAAGAGTTCATGGCATTGGAAACCCAGATCTTGTTAAAAAGTATATCTTGAAATGTATACTTCCCATCCCACTGCATGCTTCACAGATTTGGTCCTCTGTTCACCGAGCAACCTGAAAGCTTTCCTAAGTATTGAATACTGGCTCTTGTCATTGAGAAGTTCCCAGGAATGCTGATAAAAGACCTCTTTTTTTTTTTTTTTTTTTTTTTTGTTGGTTGTTGGCGCATCGGCTTCTGCAGCCATAATGCACCACCCAAAGTTTTCGTATTTTGTAGTCTGATCCAAGCCCGAGATGGGATTCGAACCCTCGACCTTTGGGTTGCCAGGCAGGGACTTTACTTATCCGGCTAGCCAGGTCGGCGACCTCCTCTTCAAAGCATTTAAATAATCTGAACAGCTTAATTCGCTTTTGGCCGACCGGCTAGCCGAGTGGGTAAAATACCTGCCCGGCAACCCAAAGGTCGCGGGTTCGATTCCCGCCTCGGGCTTGGATCAAAGTACTGCAAAAACCTTGGGAGGTGCAATATGGCCACAGAAGCCGATGCGCCAACAACTACCAAATCAAAAAAAAAAAAAAAAAAAAAAAATTCGCTTTTGTCCTGCAAACACTATAGAACTCTTTAATCAACTAAGAATTGAACCTAATAGGCGCTGTAATAACGACGCCTGCAGGTTTCTGTAATAACGACAACACGTACAGTTCTTTGCCGATTGGTATCGTCTCCTGCCACTTTAGTGCACAGCCACTAGGCCCAAAACTGCATCAAATTATGACATCCTTTTTAACTATTTCTTCTCGTTATGCGAAATGGCAATCTTAGAGGCCTGATTTAGCCGAGTGGTCAGACTAGAGTACAATAACATGCGCTCTTTGAATGGACGGGGTTCAAGTCTGTGACTACTAAATACGACTAATGTTTGTACTGATGATTATCACTGTAAACTCCACTGACCTGGTGGTCATGCCAGAGTATAAACAAGAGCATTTTTAAAATATGAAAGTTACTAATATGAAAATCATAATTTCACATGTACATCAAAATTTCGTATACCGCCTTCAGGGTGAACGTCCCGTGGACAATGTAACCTTATGCTCATGTGGTCTGCTTCAGATCTTTGAATGTCGCCCACACCCTTTTAGCCAATGGCTGTTCTAGGGGTGTCTCCTCAACGGAGAAATAAACTGATAATAATAATAACTAGGGGGCTTGTTCCCTGCTCGCTTTGCTCGCCAATTCTATGTAAAATGTACAGGTATGACGGAATAAGTAAAATCTTTTCTATGTAAAATGCACGCCTGTGGAAACGCACCGATCGATATCTAATCAGGAAATTACCTATGTAATTAATAAATATCACTATGCAATTATTTACCAGCGTTTACATAGGTCTATTAGGAAAAGTCCTTTTGCTTTAGGTTCCATAATGCACGAGGAATGTTGTTGCATTCCAAAGAGCAGGACTAAAATATTTAAAATATTTACAAAATACTAAACTATTTACAAATATACAAACTATATCGGGACGATGCTTCCCTTCATCCCAATATACAAAAAATTAATATACATAAAATACAAAAAAATTAGAAGGGATGATGGGTCCTTCTTATTAATATACAAAAATTGTTACAATGGAACATCAGATGATGCCGGGCGTGGTCATGTATTAGACAGTGAAGCATGTGCATGAGATTTGTGAACGTTATGGAGGGAGTTGTCTTGCAAAATGTCACACGTATGCACTCTACCTTGTTAACAGCAAGGGTCTAATTCTGCCCAGTAACCCATTTGTGTGTTCGTTCCATTTAACATTCAGCAACCTCTTGCACCTGCTTCACTGGCTAATACACGACCACGCCCAGCATCATTTGATGTTCCATTATAACATATTTTGTACATTAATGTCAGCTAATGAAGGGACTCGTCATCCCGATATAGTAGAGGTACGATTGTAAATAGTTTAGCATTCTGTGAATATTTTAGTTCTTTGCAAATAATTGTATAGTTTGCCATTATTTGTGTAATAAAAACATTATACTAATATACTAACATTATAGCGCACTGATCGAAATCTAATCAGGAAATGACCTACGTAATTATTTTCCTGAGCATTTGAAGTGACATAATTATCCCGCCCCTTCTCCCATTGGCTGGAAAAGTGACGTCTTTGCCCCGCCCTCTTCTCCCATTGGCTCGAATAAATATCACCAGGAGGAAAACTTTTTTTAATGTATGGAGAGATAATAATCTACCAGTTGATCAAAGAAAGAAAGTGCACCGAACTCTAAGTACGAACCCCAGGCAGAACTAGAGACCCCAACCCACAAGCTGTACTGGGACTGCTCCATAATAACGGATAGGACAATCCCGCACAACAGACCGGACATAACCCTTGTGTACAAGAAGGAAAAGGCTACCTGTGTGATTGACATAGCGGTGCCCAACCCTGGCAACCTTCAGAAAACCCATGGGGAAAAATCAGGCAGTACACGAACCGAAGACAGGAGATCAAAGAGATGTGGCATTTCCAACAAGTAACGGACATCCCAATCATCGTGTCAACCACAGGTATGGTACCAAAGACCCTACATAACAGCCTAGCAGCAATAGGTCTCCCAGAGAACACCTACAAGGAACTCCAGAAAGTCGCAATCCTTAACACCTTCAGGGCAGTCAGAGAGTTTCCTCGAACAACAGTAACACCAGAAATAACAACAACCACTCTGTGTACTTGGTAGCAATACCCGTCAGGAGGTGAAACCCCCAATCAGGGAGAAATAATGATAATAATAGTAAATGGACACAACCAATTACCCCATGCATTTGGTACCAAACTATTATTTTTGGGCCACCCGAATAATTAAACTTATCTGCCGTTCATTGTGTGTTATGTCCGTAAAACAAGTTTCTGGGAGTAAAACCTTGCTATCTACGCCTGAGACTGATTAATTCAGCCACTCAGTAAAAAAAAAAAAAAAAAAGAAATATTAAAGATCCTCACGTCATCGACAGGATTCGAACCCGGGCCTTTTCCACCTGGTGTGGGGAATACCGTGATGATACCACTGGGCTAAGCGCGAGAATGCTCTTGGTACCAGTACCCGTCACGTGGCGGAAAAATATCCTATAAAAAGGAGAAAAAAAGTTTTATGATTTCCTGTTTCCGTTGTTGCGAACATGTCAGCCATCCAAGGGACCTTTAGAAGGGATTGTAAGGGCTTTCTGTCTGATACACCGACTGGTCATTCTATCAGGAAATGAAATAATAGCGGTTTGGATCGCCAATAGTCTAATTCACTGCGCCGAAGCAATGTGGTTCCACACGATGGCGTTTTTTCAGCAGCAGCTTTAGAACCTCTGCTAGCAAATTTCCAAATTATGACATCGTACGCCGACGATCTGAAGCTTTTCATTCATTCGGATCCGCCAGAGTAAGAGCTCTCTATCAAAAGAGCTGCAACAAAACCAATCTCTTAATCAATGTACCTTTCTTCAGTACATTGGTTTTCAACTAAATGCCGAAAAATCTGTCCGGGTGACGTTTACAAAAAGGAGAAGAATAATCCCAATGCACATCCCTATTAATGGATTTCAAATTAAACTTGTCAACTCTTACAAGGACCTAAGGGTTCGAACCTGTCTTTTCAGGAGCACGTCAAGGAAGCTAGAAACAAATTCTTCTCAGTCCTCTGGTCAGCTGGACAGTAACTGGTGGATTACGGCAATAGAAAGCTGACAACTAAGTATATACGATCTCGTGTAGTACCGGTGGCTCTCTACGCATCGGAAATCTGGTCTTCTGCCCCTCCAACCTACCTGCAGCAGTTCTTGGGGATTGAGTATTGGCTTCTTCGATCCCTCAATAGGACTTCAGGACATCCACCTTACTATCTCTAGTGGTATATTACATTCGCTGAATGGAATGACCCCTTGGAAGCAGATCATCACCACTCGCAACATAATTACCCTTTCTACGCTCATTTCTGGTAAACTAGACGCTCCCAGCATCGATATCTCATCATCCTGCCCAAGAATAACAGAAGAATAAGTAACCGGCAAGCATCTGTGATCCGACCTGCCCTCAACCAAATCAGCTCGCTCAGTCATATGTTCCCAGCAAACACGATTGGACTTTTCAACCACATAAACAGGCAATTTGCGCAGACAAGGCCTACAGAACAAAAGTTTTTGCAGATACCTACGCAATCTTCCAATTTTAGACCTTCATTTCACCATCGTCCTACGTGGCTTTTGTTCTAGAAGATGATCTGTGCTCATCTCCTGTTCCAGTCAGCCCACAGCATCCTGCCGGCATCCCCGCCGTCTGCTTGGACATCTGTCCAAGATGGTGAATGTATATTGAACATTTACGTTGAACATAATCTGTCTTTGTATCTTTATCTTTGTATCTTTTATATTACCCAATATATGTAGATATTGTTTTGCTATGTTATGGTTGTCTTTACCCTCCTAACATATAATTGCTGTCTAGGGGTGAATGTGTCTTTTACTTTATCCGAATTAAATAAATAAATGTGGAATGAAGCCAAGAGGATGTGCAATGGCCCAACATTCCTGGTGAAAACACGACGAATATTGAGCCATTCATGTACCAAAACTTACCAAAAGCAGGAAAATGTCGTAAATGCCTTGGATTGCTCTAAAGGTTGCTAATTATACTCCTGAAATTCTGAAGGTAAACGTTGAACAGTTGGTATTATTTTATTATTATTATTATCCGTTTATTTCCATAAGGAAACCACCCCGGGACGGCAAAGTGCCAGGAGGGTGTTAGAAGTACATATCAGGGTACGAGATACTACGTGCAGTGGGTTACATATACTGAACACGTAGTCTCGTCCCGAAATATTATATACACATTTTATGTTTAATATATATAGTATTTACACATTGATGATTCTGTACATACATTATACAACTGATATATTTACAATTCACTAATAATTCCATCTATAACTTACATATTAACATAACTGTTACAGAAGGTATATTTTTACAGTCAACAAATTATTATTGTTCTGAAAGCAGAAAGCTTCACTTTTATTCACAATTCTTTAGTACTTTGCGGCCGATTCATATTTCGGTAAGTCTGTACGAATCCTGGAAGATCTCCTTCCGGTATGTTGCATCCTCACACAGTTTTTCGGCATCTATCTGTAGTGAGTTAAATATTCTCGCTGCATTTGATGGGAAGAATCTTTGCAGGCTACTAAGTTTGTTCAGGACTGAACGCAGTGGATTATTTAGTTCTCCGCAACGTCTAGCAGTGGCACGCGGTTTAACTAGAATATTATCCAGGACTGGAGCATCCACTCTGCCTGTGAGCATTTGTGCGAGAGTGTGTATGTTCCTGTTAATTGTCCGCTGCATCCAGGGTGTGATGTTAAGGTTTGAGTAGAGAATGGCCCTTGAGATAGTAAAAGGGTGGCCAGCAATTCTGTTAAGCCATCGCAAGAACCAGTACTCGATCCCAAGGACGGACTTATAATGTGAATCTGGAGCTGATGACCAGATTTGCGAGGCATACATTGCAATTGGCAGGACACACATTAAAATGTACTTGGTCGCTAGCTGAGGATCCCTAATTCCTACCAGTTCCTGTCTAGTAGCCCATAAAGCGACGAATATTTTTGTCTTCATATGGGCGAAGTGTTGAGCAAAGGTGAGTCTGTCATCCCACTTAAGACCCAGGTCCAGGTGAGAGTGCACTTTTACCACATTAGACCCGTTCACAGAGATCGAGATGTCATTTTTATTCTGCTTGCAAGTTATGGTCATTTGGGCAGACTTCTGCGCATTAATACGGAGCCCGATGCAATCCAGGTAGCTCTCAAATTCTCGGATTGTGCTATTTGCCATCTGACAAATACCTTCTGCTGATTCATGGTCTTTGGAAGTGATGAAGAATTTTACATCGTCAGCATATGTTATAAAATTGTAGTACCGTGCAAGAAACGGCTCCAGGGCGGCCGCGAAGAGAGTAGCCGAAAGAACTCCCCCTTGTGGCACTCCTCGCGAGATGGTAAAGCAAGATTGTAGGTTTTGGTGCTTAACAATAAGTTTTCTATGTTCTAGCAGGCTGGTTATTATAGTTAACAAATTTCCTCTTACATTAAAATAATTCTTTAAAATCGCAATGAGCGCTGGAATTGAGACGTTGTCGTAGGCTGCGGAGATATCCAAAAAAATAATATCAATTTGCTTTTTCTCATTTAGTGCTTTCTGTACGCGAAAAAGGGTTTCCAGTAAGTTTGTTATTGTTGATCTCCCCGAAATGACTGAGTGCAAATGTGGTGGTCTATGGTTGAAGCAGTGTTGATTGATGGTGGGAAGCAGTGCTTTTTCGAATACAGTACCTTCTGTAGGGTGCAACTAACAGAAATTGGTCTGTAATCCTTAGCCAATTTTGGGTGTTTCATCTTTGGTATTGGGGTTACAATGTAATTTTTCCAGGCTTGCGGAAAGCTCCTGACCTAATGATTTCCTGATAGATGTGCAGTAATAGATCTATTATAAATGTAATAGTTCTATTAGTAATAGATCTAATTAGTAATAGATCTATTATAAATGGGCTACTTATCTTAAGGATGAACATTGGAAATTTATCTGGTCCAACAGTGGCCTTATTGGGCAGATCGTTGATTGCTTTCATTACGCTCTCTTTGGTGATTTGTATTTCACTCAAAGGAGGTCTTTTTGGTTCCTCTATTGCCGAATAGTTTCGCTTGTTTAAATCTTTCAGGAATTCAAAAATTTTGTTACCATTATCAGTGTTCTCAATTTGATTCAGTCCATGCAGGTTACCAAAAGAGTTATTAGCCCATTCCTTGCATTCGGTCATATTCTCTGTGCTATTTCTATTGCTAGTAATTCTTTTTGCTCTTTTTAGTTTATTATGAACAACACTGCAGTGTGCCTGTCGTTTTGCTTTGATGAAATGTGCTCTTTCTTTCTTATAACGAATGTGATCGGCAGGATGACCCGTTCTTTGCCATTTTCTATACAGTTTTTGCTTCCTGAGGAAACTTGCTTTCAGTTGTGGGTTAAACCATTCTTTTGTTCTCTCAGATATTTTGATTTCTTTTGCTGCTCCTTCCAATGCTGTTTGGTATAGCTTTTTAGTGATCATTTCTGAAGCTTCGTCTACTGGCTTTTCTTGCAGGTCATTCCAGTTGTAACTAGTCAGGTGACTGAGAATGACCTCTGCATTAATATACTTCACGGAGAAAAGATACTTACTTTGCTTTTCCCAGTTCGTGTGCTTACCCTGCATGTATTTGTGTATCTGCAGTGCTGCTTCTATTTCGATGGGATTGTGGTCCGACTTAAATTTTATGCAGTTTTGCGCTAGCCTTATGTCTAAAGAACTATGGTACAACAGATCAAGTTGCTGCATTCCCCTTGTCACTGGTGTCGGAAGCTGCGTTAAGTGCAATGCACCCAATGTCGCATCCAGCTCTTTCTTGGCCTCCCTGTGTTTCGGAAGAGGCAAATTAAAATCTCCCGCTATTATTGTGTCGACTGATGGCTTTAGATTTGCAGCAAGCCACGCATAGAGTTCGTTTCTTGTCTCCTTTGTGTGCTCAGGTGCGAGGTGAAAAGGTAACGCAAATCCCTTCAATGTGTGACCCAATGAAGGAGCCAGTATTCGGAGGAGTACACACGCTTGATATTCGTGGGGGCTGCAGATGCCCATATTTCTGAGGCGTATAACACGACGGAGTATACAGAGGTGTATACGTACCGCCGAGTCACATCCAGATCCTTAACGTGAAGTAGCTGTTGTTTGGTAATCCACCGCATTTTGCAGAATTTTGTTATGAGCTTGTCAATGTGGGGCTTGAAGGTCAGTTTGCAATCGAAAACTACTCCCAAGTCTATATGTGTATTTACCACTGGAAGGAAAATGCCATTTAGAGAAACTTGGACTTCAGTGGGTTGGTGCTTCAACGAAAAGACACTTTGGGCTGATTTTGCAGGATTAATAAGTAGTCCAAATTGATGGAGATAGGATTCTAAGTCATGTAGCTTTCGATTGATCTTTTCATTAATTTTTGAGATATGTTCCCCCAGGTTAATCTGGGTGTGTAACTTAATATCGTCAGCATAGCAAATTATGTCTTCTCTCTCTTGAACAAACGGAATAATGACTGCAGTAAATAATGCTCCGGAGAGGACTCCGCCTTGGGGAACTCCTGCAGTGATTTTTCTTGAGATTATCTCTTGATCTGCTGTAAAAACAATGATTCTGTCTGATAGCAGGGTTCTTATAAACCACAACAAGTCACCTTTTATATGGAAGTAATTTTCTAGGAGGTGAACGAGTGAGGGAATGCTGATTGAGTCGAAGGCAGCTTCCAGGTCGACATACGTAACGGCAAGTTCTGCTTTGGCTTCTAGTGCACTGAGAATGGTGCTGGTTATGGAAGTTAAATTGGTGACTGTGGATCTTCCGGGAATGGCATAGTGAATTTGTGGGGGTTTGTGAGGCATGATTTGATTGGTGATGGTTGAAAGTAATGCCTTCTCCATAAGTTTCAAGAGGCTGGAAGAGCGAGAGATTGGCCTGAACTGTTTAATGAGGGATGCAGATTGGCATTTAGGATGTGGTCTCACAGCATATCTGTTCCAGAGAGGGGGGAAGTAGTGCTACGTTAAGATACGGTTAAAAATTGAGAGTAGTAGATCGATGATAAACGTGCTGAGACACTTGATCATGAATTGTGGCACAAGGTCAGGGCCTGCGGTTGCGGTGGGTGGCAATCCATTCATAGCAGTTATAAGCTGCTTCCTGGTGATGCTAACGGTGGCGAGCATATCTGTAGGGATGTTGTTGACAGGTAAGTTGGCTGGATATGTCGGGGCCACCTTGTTCGAGAACCGTGCAATGTGGTCCATCCACAGTTCAAGATCCAGTGTTTTAGGGATTCCTGTATGCCGAGAGTCGTAAAATGGTTTGCCTTTTTGTAGGGTTGCTTTTAGATGTTCTTTGATTGCAGATGATTTCTGGCGGTTGAACACTGCCCTTGCTCTGGAGAAGGCAATCCGATCTTGTACAGCGCCTGACTCTTTCCATTTCTTATGCAGATTTTGTTTTTCTTGGAAGGTTTTGTTCAGTGGAGGCGTCCACCAAGCTCTTGAACGGGGAGTGATGTAGACAGTCCTTGTCGCTCCGTAGTTGGCAATGGTCCGGATCCACCTGGTCATGAGGTCCACAGCCAACAGGAGATCGCAATTGTTGAGAGCTTCCCAAGGGATGGAGGATGCGGCTTCGAGACATCGTGGTGGATCAATGAATTTGGGGGATGTTATTTCTTTTTTCTTTTTTGGGCCTTGAATATTGAAGTTAGGTGCGGCTAAGTGCAGGAGTATTGCAATGGGTTCGTGATCGGATTGAAAGAGATCGTGAGGGTTGTCTAAGAGGTCGCATGGTGCTGAGGAGAATACCAAATCTAAGAGATTGGGTCCTCTCGTGGGGTGGCAGTTGAGAAGGCTGATACCCATTGACTCCATACTGCTAACGAGTAACGTACTAAGATGTGCGAGAGTAGGTGGAAGATTGAAATCTCCACAAACAATGTGCTTAGCAGAGGCGTGGAGGTGATTCACTAGCCAATGGATTACATCTTCAATGATATCACTGTTTGGACCTGGTGGAATATATACTGTTGCTATGTCTATCAAGTAGGTGTTAAGCTTGAGGGACACCATGGCAGCTTCAAATGCAAGGGATTGGCTTACCACAGAATGTACCAATGAAAAGAGGGTGGTATTGTAGAGGATTGCAACTCCCCCTCCTCTACGATCCACTCTAGAGGAGCAGAGCATCTGGTAACCAACCTGAGGTGCACAGGCAATGGAGTCCTGGCCATTCCCAAGCCACGTTTCAGCGATACAGAGGACATCCAGGGTTTTCGAGAGTAGAAGCTGTTCGACAGTGTTTAGCTTGTTACAGATACTTCTTGCATTTTGAAAGACAATTCGAATGGTGGTAGCCTTAGCAATCGGAGTTTGTACAGGTGGCAGGTTTCTTTTTTGGGGCCGCATTGGTCTACTGTGCGTTGGGATATGTACAGGGATATTAGAGACAGGTTTGCAGCCTTGGGAATTGACATCATAAACGGCTGGTAGTTGGATTGATTGATATGTGGACATATTGTTTCCTATAGTAGTTTTGTTCTCAGTAGATTCATTTGAATTCTTCTGCGTTTCTATGGCTTAGCAGCTTGATAGTTTTAATTGCTATTGTATTTGTTGATGATTTTGGTGGTTTTATCGCGGTTCTTAGCGTCTGGTCTAGGAAGGGTTTGACGAGAGTACTCCGCAGCATTTAAAATAATCGCGGTGACTTTTTCAGCCAGTTCTGTTAAAAATAAATGAAGTGAGGTAAGCAAGTGGTTCCATCTACTAACGTGAATCCGAATTATTATTATTTTTTTTTTTTTTTTTGTTTATGTAAGCTCCAAACACGAGAGGTATTAGAACCTATAGTACTTGGTACCGGGCTTGGGTTGGAGGTTGAGAAGACGAAACAAGATATTTGTTGACATTGGACTTGAACTTCTGTAGATTGTAATTTTCAGGAAATACGTATGAAGGAAGGTTGTTCCAGAAAACGGATGTTGAAGGAATAAATGAGGAAGATGAAAAGTTGGTTCTGTGAGTTTGAAGTTGGACAGTAAATAAATGTTGGCTGGTGGCGGCACGTGTTCGGACTGTTTTGAAAGAGATAGCGGGAATTATAGAAGCCAATTGAGAAGAACAGTAGAAGTATCTGTTGCAAAGGCATCCAGCAGAAAGAGTACGTCTATGAGACAGCGAGTGCAGAGACTCTGTTAGAGATGAATCATTAATTAACCTAACTGCCCTCTTCTCAATTGAATCAGGAAGTCTGAGAGAGGTTTTGGGGGCACCATCCCAGATGTGCGAACAATATTCCATGGCAGGGCGGATTTGCGATTTATATAGAGTGAGCAGCTGTTTGGAAGAAAAGTAACGCCGAGAGCGAAAGAGAAAACAAAGTTTTTTAGATGCAGAGGAAGCAATATTTGTAATGTGCTTGTGCCAAGAGAGATTAGAAGTCAGGATAACCCCCAAATATCATTTTGCCTAGAAATGGGAGTGTCACTAAAGGTAAACAGAAGCAGAAGAATCCTTTTTGTGAGATATAAAACAAAACTGAGTTTTAGAAGGGTTGAAATCAACTAAGTTGTCTTTGCCCCACTGCAGAAATACCTGAAGATCGGCATTGATGGAATCGGTAGCAGATTTTTGAGAAGTTGAAGCTGATTGAGCAAGGTAAGGTTTCTCAAAATGGAAAGTGGAATGCAATGTGCTGTCATTGGCAAAACTATGAATAGGATTTCCAGTCAATGGAAGAAGGTCATTAATATACAAGAGTAAAAGATTGGGGGACACCGGCATTAGTGGAGAAGTTAGAAGACAGAGAGCCATCTACCACCACCCTCAGTTAGCGATCAGAGAGAAAACTGGATAACCAATTCCTAAAAACAGTTGGCAAGCCATAAGATGGAAGCTTGTTTAGAAGACCTTTAAGCCAAACACGATCAAAAGCCTTTGAGATGTCAACAGCAATACTTGTGTTTCACCGAACCTTTCCATTGAATTAGTCCATAAATGGGTAACATAAGCCAGAATATCACCAGTGGATCGACACTGACGGAATCCATACTGCCGATCGTTGATCAGACGGAAGGTTTCTAGGTAGTTTAAGAGTTGGCGGTTAACTGATTTCTCCATTACTTTAGAAAGAGTAGAAATAATTGCAATGGGACGATAATTGGATGGGAGGGATTTGTCACCCTTTTTAGGAACTGGCTGGATATGAGCAAATTTCCAAGCAGAAGGAAAAACACCTTTGGAATAAGAAAGTGAAAAAAAGGAGCGTGTGCTGGAGAGGGAGTGCACCAGCACACGCTCTTTGATTATACCGGGGTTCAAGCCCCTGACTGCCGAATTCCGTCGAATTCCCGCACTGGACCAGCGTGGCAGATTATGGTCCATTTCCCTCAGCATGAATTGTTGAGGAGTCTTCCATCCTACAGTTTGAACACCTCAGTAAGGTCTGTATTAATCAATGATTAATATATAAGGTCTCTTTTGTCAATGATATATAGCAAAATTCTTGTATATCATTGACAAAACCCCATTAGCTATCCCAGCAGCCATTTGAATTACTCAGTGGACTTTATGTCTGACACACAATTCCCCCAGGTCTTTCCCGTTCTCTACCACCATGAGTGTGGTACCATCTAATTTCTATGTTATTGTGGGATTACTTTTACTTCTCAACCCATTTCGCAGTTCATTAATCAGTGCAAGGGAGTTCCCATATTTCTTTGTTGACATGCCGTTTAAAAACATTGGAAAGTTTTTGTACCACCACCACAGTCGTACATCAAAATACTTATAAAAGGGGCATAAATAAAACGCATTTTTTACCCGATTGTTAAATATAACATTATTTCTTTTTCAAATATAAAAGTCTGGTATTGTTTATCAGGAACATAATTATTGACCTTTCTTATCTTCGTGTTGATTAGGAGGACTTTAAGTTCGCGGGTGGAGCAAGGATAATGGTCCTGGAGAGTTATCAAATAGTAACAAATAGATTTACCATTTATGAACTCTTCTGTGGAGTAAGAATAGTAAGAATGCCATCAATATTTAGATTACTCGTTCCATCTAAAAGTTACTCATTCATAAAAGTTACTATTATGGTATTGGATGGAATGAGTAATAAAAATTACTCATTCCATCCAATACCATAATATTACCAAAGAAAATTTCTTGAGTTGGAATAGTGTAATTTGATTTGCCGATTTGACATTAAACTTATTGATTTAGCAAATTAAACTGACGATACTTGCGTCACTGTTTTTATGTTTTTGTAATTAATATTCACTTTTTTCTTAATGGTTGGGGTACTACCTAACACAATCTGTATCACCAGTGACATACGACCCACAGATTCAGAACATATGAATTAGTGTAATCTCGTTAAGCGGTCAGTTCCAAACAGAAATAAGAAATTCATTGCTTTACTTCGTTTAAATATGAATTACTTATCGATTTAATCTGCAAGTAAAAGAGTGAGGTAAGTAGTGCGTTAAATTTAAGGCATGTTCAATTTTATTTTCTTAGATTTCATTCGATCTTTTTTCCAAATTCTTTATCGTTTTTTGTCTTCACTAATTAATAGACGTGACAATTAAATATAGTTATATTCTTATGAGTTTATTGGGAAGATTATAACATTATAGAACTCGATAAGTTTACATTCTATAAATTTAGGTGTTATGTTAAGTTCAGTTTAATTACATTACTTAATACTAGCAACACCATTACATTACAAGCAACACCATGTTCACGAATCCTACATATCAACTGAAGCCTTTCTAGGTAAGACACCTTTTCGCTCCCTTCACCAATCTGGTTGCCCTTCTCTGCACCCGTTCCAGCAGTTCTACATCCTTCCTAAAGTGAGGCCTCCAGACCAGTATAGAGTGCTCAAGATGCGGGCCGACAATTGCCTTATACGAAGGGCTCCTACTTATCACCTACTTATACCTGCTAGAAAAGTTTCCGCATATTATTGAAAAAACTCACGAGCTGTCCTGACAGCATGTCTTCACTGCTCAGAAAACTTCACATTAGACTGTACAATTGCTCCAAGGTCTTTTTCATTCTCCACTGTCCAAATCTAGTACCGCACAGTTAATAAGTTACTCTGGGATTACTGCTCTTCATGTGCAGTACCTTGCATTTGTCAATGTTAAATTTCAACTGCCATTTGACCCAATTGACCCAATTTTCCCAGGTCTTTTTGCAGTAGCTCGCCCTGATTACTGTGGTTAACCACCTTACCAACCTTTTTATCATCTGCAAACTAAGACATTAAGCCTGATATACCTTCATCATTATCATTGATAAATATTGAAAACAACAATGGGAACTCCAGCACTGAACTCTGGGGAACTCCACTAATAACATTAATCCATGAAGAGCAATGCTCGTTGAACCACTCTGTCTTCCTCCACTTAACCATCCCTTTATTCATAACAGTAACTTTCCTTTAATGCCACATTGCTCCAAACTGTAAAGCAGTCTTTTATGTTCAACAGTATCAAAACCATTCCTGAAATCAAAGTGTATGATGTCAAAATTGTTTTTTCCATCCAGTTCCTTGCTCATTGTATCATAGTAACCTATCAGATTGGTTAGAGCACCCCTTGACTAATCCATGTTGTTATTGCAGTATAATGGCACGCCAGTCCAAATCGTCCTGCATTACTTCTTTAACCAATGGTTCCATTATTTTCCATCGAACAGACATTAACCTAACGGCTCTGTAATTACTCACTTCGCGTTTTAATTCCCCTTTATGAATAAGGGATATATTCTCACTTCTCCACTCCATAGGGATCTCCCCCGAATCCAAGAATGCTCTCGTAATTACGGCTAAGGGTTTGCTTACCTCCTTTGCTGTCTCCCTTAATATAATTAGATAATTTCCATCCTCCCCGGGTGCCTTTTTCATGTCCATCCTCAACAATTTCTCTTCCACTTTACTTCAGTTATCACAAGGTTATTTAGCTCCTCGTTAGAGTTTGATAAACATTTGGCATCCCCTACCTTAAAGAATTCCTCATTAGTGAATGTAAACGAAAAATACCTATTCCATTTGTCCGCAAGCAGGGTCATCAGCGATTGATGACCCTGCTTGCTAACAAAAAACCCTTGACTGAAACCCTTCCTTCTACCGTTAATATAATCTTTGAAGTGTTTGCTGCTTTTCTTTACATTATTTGCCAGTGGTTTCTCGTAATTTCCTTCGCTTGCATTGCCTAACCTCCTTTGTGACTTGATAATAGACTAATTTATATGTACCACAGGTTTCTGTATCACCTGATAATTTATATCCATCCCATGCACTGTTTTTCTTTGCTACGTGTCTGAATAGTTCATCTGACATCCATTTAAGTCAGTATTTCTACGTTGGTATGAAAAGCGTAGCTTCTTTGATTACTTCCCATTTAGAATTTGCTGTTGGTAACTTCATCGGTTGTTCCCAATGCACGCAATTTAAAAACTGTCTGAGATCTCTATAGTTACCCGTACGAAAGCAAAAGCCTTTCCCTTTACCCTCGACAGTAGGCTTTAAACTAAATTCCAAATCAGTACACTATGATGGCTGCCACCCAGTGGTTCCTTTTTCTGCAGATTTTTAACACATGAAGAATCACTGCTGAGAACCAGATTACGAGTATTGCTCACCCTTGTTGCCTCTCTAACGTGTTGCTGTAGAAAATAGTCATCCAATGAATCCACAAAAAACTCTTGCTGGTGTTCGAGTGACCAACCACAAGTTCCAGTCAACATTGGGAAAGTTAAAATCCTTCCATTATATGACATTCCGATTCATGAGTCGCTCTATTTCTCTGTACTCCAATGTTCATCGCAGTCATTAGGCCTATAACACATTTCTAATCCCACTTTTGTTTTCCCAGTGCTTATGTCACACTGAAATGACTCGACATTGCGCCCCCACCCAATTAAACTAGATGCACTGCCTTAGAATTATTTTTGTTCTTAAATAAGAGCATAACCCCTCCACCTCTCCTGTTCTGTCTGTCCCTCCTAATATTCATTGCACTCCCCATATTCAAATTCAGTGTCATTTATGTGTGAGTGCCTCCACGTGTCCAACATTGGGATGGCTCAACAAATCGTTCTGTAGAACCCAACTGTATTTTTCAACAAAATCCGCCACTGGAGTCGAGTTCAGTGATCCATTTAAAAAGGCCAATATAAAAATCTGTTTAATATTTTTTCTAATTTTACGTTTTGTAATATTGAAAAGAGCCAAACAAGTGGCTCCATCTGTTTGCACATATTAGAATTAGCGTTGGTGTTTCAATATTAGTGGTTGCAAAGGATCGGAGGAACAAAGCTGAAAAAAAAATAAAAGAATTAATTTTAAACATTTTGCTTAAAGGCACAATTAAGTGTACCACTAATAGAGTCCGTACCACAGACAACCTATGAATTAATGTAAGCTCCTTTGCGCAGTCAGTTCGAAACAAAATTTAGCATCACGCATTCCTGAGTGATGACGAGATTTGTGTGTGGCTTCTATTACCGCAATAAAGATTATATTTATAAATTACCTGTATCTATGTAATCTGGAAAAAAAACTGTTTGACTGTCGTTGCAAAAGAATGGTCCAGCAGTGTCTCTTTTCGGCCTTTGGACGAGATGTAACGCTTATGGATATGTTAAGGAAACATATCCGCAACATAATATGTGATAACACATCCCTCTATATAAGAAACCGAGGGCAAGCGGGAATCCTCCACTTAGAACCTGTAGGGCAGAAGTACAAGATGCAATCCGGCTGATTGCGAGGAGAGATCGCTGAACTGTTGGAAGTTTATCTCAACGATACTCTTCTTGACCTACCAAAACCTGAATTGAGAAAAGGTTGTTGAAGACAGAAAGCGCTCTCTGTTTGCCAGTTTCTGGCGAAAAAAACAAATCCCACTGTGTGAGTATGCACCCTATTTGCCAAACCTACCTTCTTTTGACTTTTTTCTCTTCCATAAACTGAAAAAGTGTACTTAAGGGAACCCATTTTCAGGTCCTTGAATACATTCAGAAAAAAAGGACGTACAGAAGATGACTTCCAGAAATGTTTCTGTGATTGGAAGAAACGAATGGAACAGTGCAATCCCAGGGCCATTATTTTGAACGGGATAACTTGGCAACTTTGCTCGCACTAAGCTGTGAAATATTTCATTATATTTTAATTAACGTCATTAACCACCCTGCCAACTTTAGTATCATCTTTAAACTTGGATATTAAGCCTGATTTACCTTCGTCAATATCATTATTTAATAACTAACAGAGATTATTTTAAATATCTCAATTCACCACTTGAAATCACGTGTTTTTCTAAATTATTTGCGAGGATAAACTTCCCTTCACCTTTTCAGTAACCAAAATTTCTTTGGTTGACTTTTCTATACTACATTTAATTGTCTCTTATTTTATTTGTAATGAAAACACCACCTGCATCTAATAAATTAAATAAACACACTTTCAGAGGCATGAAATAAATTATTCGGAAATGGAAGTCTTAGCATTACTTGTGACAAACGAAGAAAGATTATACATCATGAGGTCCCTTCCCCCCCCCCATATATTATATTTTGGGCAGAAAAAATCCCATATCACCTGTTCACCTAATCTAATAGTTCAGGGGTGGGCAACCCGCGGCCTTCTAAGATCTTATGTGCGGCCTTTGTCACACAAAGTTGAAATGAAATCATTAAATAATCCTACTACTTTTTTTAAACTATAAGCGAGGGGAACAAAAGGGTAAGAGTCCCTTTTGTTTCCCTCAATAATCTCGTTGCCCTTCTCCGCACCAGTTTCAGCAGATCTACATCCCAAAACCCCAGGAACTGTCCTGTCCTGGCAGCCTGGCTGCAGTGCTTAGAGAATTGACTGAGCAATTACCCCCAGTTCATTTTAGTTTTTGACTACCTTGAGAGGAGTATCACACGGTACGTTAATCTGATATTGCTGCTACCCACATGCAGTACCTCGCAGTTTTCAGTGTTAAACTTCAATTGCCATTTTACAACTGATCTGCCTATTTTGTATCGATCTTGTTGCAGTTGCGTATTTTAATTAACGTCATTAACCACCCTGCCAACTTTTGTATCATCTTTAAACTTGGATATTAAGCCTGATTTACCTTCGTCAATATCATAATTATGATTAATAAATATTGCAAACAAGAATGGGCTCAGCATTGGACCGTGGGGGACTCTGCTAATGACATTAGTCCACGAAGAGCAGTGCCCACTGATAACCACTCTCTGTCTTTTTCCACTCAACCATCCTTTTATCCATCGTAGTAACTTACCCATAATGCCACACCTGTCCAATTTGTGCAGTAGTAGTTTATGTGCAAAAGTATACGTAAAAATGATATCGAAATAATATTTTGTATCCAGTTCTGTTGTTACTGCATCATAGCGTCCAATCAGATTGGTCAGTTTAGATCGATCCTTAACAAATCCATGCTGTGACTGAAGTATTATAACACACTCCTGTCAAGATGGTCTTCCATTATTTTCCCCGGAACAGAAGTGAAAGGGAAAACGCTACTCCCTCCTTTATACATCCTTTCTAGCAGTTTGCAAAAAAGCAAACATTCACAGCCGTCCTAAGTTATTCGTTTTCAATTTAATTTTATGTACCATAATGTGTTCGTGTGTTGTCCGAGCAAAAGAAAAGATGCCATCACCATTAAGATTACGTAATCCATTTAAAACTTTGAACACCCCAACCAGGTCTCTCTTAAGTGCTTAGTTTCAAAGCATTGCGGTCTTTTGAAGTAAGAGTACCACGAAATATGTTTGGAAGTACTTTTGTGAAAGTGTGGCGCCCTTAGGTCGATTTTCCTTTTTTAAAATGATTAATTTTACATTTCATTTACTTACAAAAAGAAAAATATACGCGATATAATTATGTAAAGTAGGGATTATAAATTATAATTATGTAAATTAATAAATTATGAATTTAATATTGTTTGTTTTTAACACGTTAACACATGAAATACACCCTATTTTTCTTAAGGGCTTTGTTTCTGGGAGGAAGGGATCGGTGTTGGCGCCCTCTAAACCTTTGAGCCCCTAAGCCAACTTTAGGTTAAGGCCTGCTGTACTCAAATGCATTAGTGGTACCTCAGTTGCCACTTTTCAACCGATTTCTCAGTTCATGAATTAGTACCACTTCTCAACCCACATTTTTTTGTAAACATTGGAACGTTTTTGCCCCATCACCACAGTCCTAATCAAGAAAACTTATAAACGGGCATGGATAACGCATATAACATTATTTCTTTTTAAAATATAAAAGTCAGATATTGGTTATCAGGAACATAATTAATGACTGGGCATGGGGAACAGAATTATTAAGGTCCTCCTTAAATGATTAGGAGGACCCTAAGTCCTGGAGGAGTCCTATGGTCCTAAAGAGTCCTACAGGTAGCAAATTCCACGAAAAATGAGGTTAATACCAAGCAGGAAATGTGTTACAAGGATGTCTCGTCTTCAGGTTACCAAATAAAATTTCTTGAGTTAGAATACTATAATTTGATTTGTCCATTTGACATTAGGCTTGGTGAGTTAGGAAACTAAACTGACGATAATCCAATCACTGTTTTTATGTGTTTGTAATTAATTAATTTTTTTTTTTTATTAGAGATTGCGGTGCCATCTGGCACAATCTTATCACCACTGATATCCATCCCACAGATTGAGAACCTGCGAACCCATATTGAGAACCCATATTGCAATCTGGTTAAGCAGTCAGTTCCAAAAAGAAATCAAAAGTCGTTGCCATACTTCGGTTAAGTATGAAGTTCCTATCGATCTAACGTGCAAGTAAACGAGTGAGGTAAAACGTCCACTATTAAAAATTGTTTAATTTTTTCATATTTTTCTAATTTTACACGTTTCATAACATTCCGAAGAGCCGACAAATGAGGTTAATGTCATTAATAAAGATACCCACAATAAAGATACTCAAAAGGAGCTAAGCAAGTGACTCCATCCCTTTGGATATATTAGAATTAGTTTCTCGCCAAGTAATTTCTTTAATTTAAACCGTGGCATTCCTGATGAGATTTGTGCATAGCTTCTATTGCCACAATAAAGATTATATTTCTAAATTCTCCATCGATTTAATCTACAAAAAAAAAAAAAGGGGGAAAAGGGGTGATACTTGAATATCCCTCCGGTTTTTTGCACTGTGATAGTAAGGTCCATTCCCAAAATGAAGAAATCAAAACACGCCAAAGACTGCCGACCCATTACTGCACCATCCTGAAGATTTTTGAGAAGAACCTTCTCTCAAAACTGCTTCGATCATCGTCCTTCTCCTGCACTCTGTTTTAACTGGAAGATCAACCATCACAAATCTCCTTGAGATCCTTTCCGATGCAGAAAGCTCTTAGCAACGAAGAACAGCTTGATGTTATCTTCCTTGATATATCCGCAGCTTTTGACAATATCTCGATAATTTCTCTCTTACTACTTCAAAATACAAGATAATCCCGAAGGTTTATGTAACATGCTGAAGAAAAGATTTATACCATTTCGCAGTGAGTGCCACAAGGAGGACTTCTCTCCTCAATATTATTTGCTGCAGCTTCAAATCCCTTTTTTTTCATCCCATAAAGATAACTTTATATCATGTGCTGATGACCTGAAATTGTCCGTCCAATCTGAAGATAAACAAGTTAAGCAAACAAATCAACGATCTAATAACGCAATAAATGAACTGGAGTATTACCTCGACTGTATTGGACTACATTTAAACCCAACAAAATCTGGCCAGATGACAATTACAAAGGAAAGGAGCAGAAACAATATTCTACGCTGGTAAGTGGATGCGAAGTACGAAAGGTTAAATCGCACGTAGATCTTGGCCTGCGTAGTCGAGTGGTCACGAGCGGGAATGCAGTAGCACACACTCTTTGAGTAGACCGCGGTTCGAGTCCCTGACTTCTAAATACGGTTGATCTATCAACCTGCACTAGACAAGCATGGCAGATCACATTATCAATTCACTGTAGGGTGTAAGCCTCCTCACGAGGAGGCTTACACCCTACAGTGAATTGATAATGGCTGCAATTTACCTTTTAGATGTTGGCCTAAAATGGAATGCGAGACTAACGTTCTCTGAGCACTTTGATTACATCAAAGCAAAACATATGCGGCACTCTGGGCCCAAAGAAGAGTTCATGGGCATTGGAAACTCAGATCTTGTTAAAAAAATATATCCTGAAATGTATACTTTCCATCCCACTGCAAGCTTCACAGATTTGGTTCTTTGCCCACCGAGCAACCTGAAAGCTTTCCTAAGTATTGAATACTGGCTTTTGAGATGGCTGAAGAGGATCTAGAATCGTCCATTTACTATCTCTAGAGCCATCCTTCTTTCCAGTCTCAGCATTCCTCCCTGGAAACAGACAATTAGAACAAGAAATATATGTTCACATTAGCCCAACTGCTAACAGGAAGATTTGATGCTCCAGCATCGACGGTTTGTTTCACTCTCATTGAGAAGTTCCCAGGAATGCTTATAAAAGACCTCTTTTTTTTTTCTTTTTTTTTTTTTGTTGGTTGTTGGCGCATCGGCTTCTGCGGCCATAATGTCCCTCTCAAAGTTTTCGCATTTTGTACAATGATCCAAGCCCGAGATGGGATTCGAACCCGTGACCTTTGGGTTGCTAGGCAAGCACTTTACCCATCCGGCTAGCCCGGTCGGCGACCTCCTTTTCAAAGCACTTAAAAAATCTGGACAGCTTAATTCGCTTTTGTCCTGCAAACACTATAGAACTCTTTAATCAACAAAGAGATAGGCGCTGTAATAACGACAACGCGTACAGTTCTTTGCCGATTGGTATCGTCTCCTGCAACTTAAGTGCACAGCCACTAGGCTCAAAACTGCATCAAATTATGACATCCTTTTTAACTATTTCTTCTCGTTATTCCAAATGGCAATCTTAGAGGCCTGATTTAGCCGAGTGGTCGGGAGCTAGAGTACAATAACACGCGCTTTTTGAATGGACCGGGGTTCAAGTCTGTGACTACTAAATACGACTAATGTTTGTAATGATGATTCACTGTAAACTCCACTGACCTGGTGGTCATGCCAGAGTATAAACAAGAGCATTTTTAAAATATGAAAGTTACTAATATGAAAATCATAATTTCACATGTACATCAAAATTTCGTATACCGCCTTCAGGGTGAACGTCCCGTGGACAATGTAACCTTATGCTCATGTGGTCTGCTTCAGATCTTTGAATGTCGCCCACACCCTTTTAGCCAATGGCTGTCATCGGGGTGTCTCCTCAACGGAGAAATAAATTGATAATAATAATAACTACGGGACTTATTCCCTGCTCGATTTGCTCGCCAATCCCCGTGCACGCTTTTCTATGTAAAATGTAGAGGTATGACTGAATAAGTAAAATCTTTTCTATGTAAAATACACGCCTGTGGAAATGTACCGATCGATATCTAATCAGGAAATTACCTATGTAATTATTTACCTGTGCATTTGTAGTGATGTGATTTCCCCGCCCACTTGTATCACCTAACCCGCATGCCTCTTCTCACATTGGCTATCCCCCACCACGCGGCATTCTGAAGGTCGAATAAATATCACTATGCAGTTTTTTACCAGCGTTTACATAGGTCTCTTAGGAAAAGTCCTTTTGCTTCGGGTTCCATAATCCATGAGTAATGTTGTTGTATTCCAAAGAGCAGGACTAAAATAGCTAAAATATTTACAAACTGTATAAATATTTAAAATATTTACAAAATACTAAACTATTTACAAATATACAAACTATGTCGGGACGATGGGTCCCTTCATCCCAATATACAAAAAATTAATATGCACAAAATTCAAAACATTAGAAGTGACGATGGATCCTTCTTGTTAATATACAAAAATTTTTACAATGGAACATGAAATGAAGCCGGGTGAGGTCATGTATTAGACAGTGAAGCCCGTGCATGAGGTTTGTGAACGTTATGGAGAGAGTTGTTTTGCAATGTGTCACACGTATGCACTCCACGTTGTTAATGGCAAGGGTCTGATTCTGCCCAGTAACCCATTTGTGTGTTCGTTCCATTTAACGTTCAGCACCCTCTTGCACGTGCTTCACCGTCTAATACATGACCAAGCCCAGCATAATTTGATGTTCCATTATAACATATTTTGTACATTAATGTCAGCTAATGAAGGGACCCGTCATCCCGATATAGTAGAGGTACGATTGTAAATAGTTTAGCATTCTGTAAATATTTTAGTTCTTTGCAAATTATTGTATAGTTTGCCATTATTTGTGTAATAAAAACATTATACTAATATACTAACATTATAGCGCACTGATCGAAATCTAATCAGGAAATGACCTACGCAATTATTTTCCTGAGCATTTGTAGTGACATAATTACCCTTCCCCTTCTCCCATTGGCTGGAAAAGTGACGTCTTTGCCCCGCCCTCTTCTCCCATTGGCTCGAATAAATATCACCAGGAGGAAAACTTTTTTTAATGTATGGAGAGATAATAATCTACCAGTTGATCAAAGAAAGAAAGTGCACCGAACTCTAAGTACGAACCCCAGGCAGTACTAGAGACCCCAACCCACAAGCTGTACTGGGACTGCACCATAATAACGGATAGGACAATCCCGCACAACAGACCGGACAAAACCCTTGTGGAGAAGAAGAAAAAGGCTACCTGTCTGATTGACATAGCGGTGCCCAACCCTGGCAACCTTCAGAAAACCCATGGGGAAAAATCAGGCAGTACACGAACCGAAGACAGGAGATCAAAGAGATGTGGCATTTGCAACAAGTAACGACCAACCCGATCATCGTGTGAACCACAGGTATGGTGCCAAAGACATAATGGCCGAACAGCAGAAAGGATGCAAGGAGCAATTAACCATAGTTGCCGCAGTTATGGAGCAAACCTTCAAGAAGCACCGCAATCTATACACGGCCTACATCGACTACCGCAAGGCCTTCGACTCCGTACCCCATAGCTGGCTAATAGAGACCCTGAAGATCTACAAGGTCAATCCGATAATGACAAACTTTCTAGGAGCAACAATGGCGAAATAGAGTACTATCATTAAGGTCGAGAACATCACAACCAGGGCCAATCCCTGTTAGAGGAGGAATCTTCCAGGGAGATGCTCTGAGCCCACTATAGTTCTGTTTAGCACTCAACCCGCTATCCACCTTACTCAACTGCAGCAAGTATGGATATAACTTCAAAGAAGGAAGACAGAAAGAGTCTGTACACCCTCACTCACCTGATGTACATGGATGACATCAAGCTCTACGAGGCAACAGAGAAGCAACTCTAGCAACTACTCCGGATTACCGAAGTATTCAGCAAGGACATTAGGATGGAATTTGGTGTAGAAAAATGCAAGAGCCACACACCGCACCAGGGAAAATTAGTTGGCCAAAACTACCAGCTGCTTGGTAAAGAAATCGAAGCTATGACAGAAGGAAAGACCTACAAATACCTAGGGATGATGCAGGCTGAGCAGTTAGAGCACAAGGAAATCAAGAAGTGCCTGACCAAAAATATCATCAGAGACTCAGAAGCCTGCTGAAAGCAAAATTGAACGGAGGGAACACAGTTAAAGCCATAAACACCTATGCTGCTCCAGTACTAACATACACCTTCTTGATCATAGATTGGACTAACACCGAGCTAGAAGATATCATGCGTGAGACAAGGACAATGATGACCAAGAGTCGCCAACACCACCCGAAGTCAGCAGTGGAGAGAATAACAATACCTCGGAAAGAGGGAGGAAGGGGCCTGATAGACCTGATAGAACAACAGAAAACAGCGATAGTTAACCTGAAGGATTACTTCGAGAACAACACAGCACCACTCCACCAGGCCATAAGGAAGATAGATAAGTGGTATACCCCACTCAACCTAAGCGAGGAAACCCCTCCCTCCCAGACGGTACAAGAAACGAAGTTAGAAAGATGGGCAAAGAAGACGCTCCATGGCAGACATTACAATGACCTCCATCAAGATCACATCGACACCATTGCTTCCAATGCATGGCTCACAAGTGGGACGCTCTTCCCCGAGACTGAAGGATTCATGCTAGCCATCCAAGACCAGGTAATCAACACCAGAAACTATAGCAAATACATCGCAAAGGAGCCCGGAATGTCAGATGACACATGTCGACGATGCCACCTGGCCTCAGAAACGTTCCAATACAACACCGCGGGGTGCAAGCTGATCACATAGACTGAGTACACTCATAGACATGACCAGGTAGCCAGGATAATACATCAGAAGCTAGCGAGGAAATACCAGCTGACCAAAGAAAGTGTACCATACTACAAGTACGAACCCCAGGCAGTACTAGAGACCCCAACTCACAAGCTGTACTGGGACAGCGCCATAATAACGGATAAGACCATCCCGCACAACAGACCATAAATAACCCTTGTGGATAAGATGGAATAGGCTACCTACCTGATTGACATAGCGGTGCCCAACACTAACAATGTCCAGAAAACCCACGAGGAAAAATTAGGAAGTACACGAATCTGAGACATGAAGTCTCAGATTCGTGTCTCAGATTCGTGGAGAATATGCCACATCTCCACAACATGGAGATGTGGCATATGAAAGAAGTGTCAACCATCCCAATCATCGTGTCAACCACCGGTATGGTAGCCCAGCAGTTTCATAGCAGCCCAGCAGCAATAGGTCTCCCAGAGAACACCTACAAGGAACTCCAGAATGTTGCAATCCTGAACACCTGTAGGACAGTCAGCGATTTTCTCGACCGACAGTAACACCAGACATTACAACCACCCTGTGTACTTGGTAGCAGAACCCGTCACGGAGTGGAATCCTTCAATCAGGGAGAAATAATATAAGGACATATGGAGAAATAATACAACAACAACAATAATAATAGTAAATAGACACAACCAATTACCCGATGCACTTGGTGCCAAACTATTATTTTTGGGCCACCCGAATAATTAAATTCATCTGCCGTGCATTGTGTGTTATGTCCGTAAATTGCATGTGTTCTGTAGTCGATTTGTCTGTTTACTGGACGAAAAACTCGAGTTTCTGGGGGGAGGGGGAACCATGCTATCTACACCTGAGACTGACTAATTCAGCCACTGAGTTAAAAAAAAAACAAAAACATTAAAGATCCTCGGGTCAACGACAGGATTCGAACCCGGACCTTTTCCACACGGTGTGGGGAATACCGGGATGATACCACTGGGCTAAGCGTGAGAATGCTCTTGGTACCAATACCCGTCACGTGGTTGAAAAATATCCCATAAAAAGGAGAAAAAAAGTTTTACGATTTTCTGTTTCTGTTGCTACGAACATGTCGCCATCCAAGGGACGTTTAGGAGGGATCGTAAGAGCTGTCTGTCTGATACACCGACTGGTCATTCTATCAGGAAATGAAATAATAGCGGTTTGGATCGCCAATAGTCTAATTCAGTGCGCCGAAGCAATGTGGTTCCACACGATGGCGTTTTGTCAGCAGCAGCTTTAGAACCTCTGCTAGCAAATTTCCAAATTATGACATCGTACGCCGACCATCTGAAGCTTTTCATTCATTCGGATCCGCCGGAGTAAGAGCTCTCTATCCAAAGAGCTCCAACAAAACCAATCTCTGAGATAAGCACCTTTCTTCAGTACATTGGTCTTCAACTAAATGCCGAAAAATCTGCCCGGGTGACGTTTACAAAAAGGAGAAGAATAATCCCAATGGACATCTCTATTAATGGATATCAAAATAAACTTGTCAACTGTCACAAGGACCTAGGGGTTCGAACCTGTCTTTTCAGGAGCACTTCAAGGAAGCTAGAAACAAATTATTTTCAGTCCTTTGGTCAGCTGGACAGGAACTGGTGGATTACGGCAATAGAAAGCTGACAACTAAGTACGTATATACGATCTTGCGTAGTACAGATGGCTCTCTACGCATCGGAAATCTGGTCCTCTGCCCCCTCCAACCTACTTGCAGCAGTTCTTGGGATTGAGTACAGGCAGTTCTCGCTTTACGAGTTTTCGCTATACAAGTTCGCGGGTTTGCGAGTTTTTTTCTTCCAAGTATCAAATTTCAACAAAATCGAAAATATGAACATTAATTGCAAAAAATGAATGTTAAAACATTCCTAAATACCGCATTTCAAACCACGCGCGTAGCTATACAATACAGTGTACCCAGCTTTACGATATTAATCCGTTCCAGAAACACCATCGTATCGTGAAAATATCGTAATGTGAACCCAATAATACATTGTTTTTTGGTAATTCGTTCCACGACCTAGGAAGTTGAAATTTTCGCTATATAACTCTCTAAAAGTTCGTTTTTTTAGTGTAAATTGTATTAGTTACCAAATCAAATCAATGAAATGCACTACACTTTCATCGTTTTCATATGTTCTGTTATAAGAACCAATTTTGAACGCCTTTGTGGCATTTTTCTTAAGCACATTTCTGGAGGTCACGACCATAAAACAATTTGCACTTTTCGGTTTATTGGGCTTTTCTGTTACTGCAAGCAATTATAAACGGGTAGTAAACTCGATCTTCTTGCATTTGCGAAAATACTGATAGCTGGAATTGTGTCGTTTTTTACGTTATTATGGTGAAATGTGTTTGTCCTTTACTGAAATCTTCACTCGTATAAAAACCATAAATAAATTGTCAGAATCTTCTCTTCATTCCTTTTTTTTTAAGCTTCTTAAACTTGTTACTCCGCGCAAATCGTGTTAGTTGCAATTTGTGCGTTAAAAATGCTTATGCATACTATTGAAATTTATAAAGAAAAGAGAATATTATCTTGGAAATAAACGCCTCTTGAAGCATTTCTGAAGAAGACGACTCCTTGTGCAACAAACCAACGAGTACCGAGCCAATAATGAGTGATCAACGAGTGTGCATTTAGTCAATGATGATGAAGAATAACCATTCTTTAAAATTTTTAAGTCATAAATAATTTCTCTATTATTATAATTTGCTTGATTTTACAGGCTACGTTTTCATTTATTTCGATAAATCAATCATTGTTTAACATAAACTAATTAGCTAACTAATTTCACTGTTGAGAACTTAACCCCTATTTTTAACATTATGTACAGGGGAAATAAATTCCCGCTTTACGAGTTTTCGCTTTAAGAGCGCGCGCTAGGAATGAATTAACTCGTAAAGTCGAGAACTACCTGTACTGGCTTCTTCGATCCCTCAATAGGACTTGAGGACATCCCCTTACTATCTCTAGGGGTATACTACATTTGCTGCATGGGATGACCACTTGGAAGCAAATCATCACCACTCGCAACATAATTACCCTTTCTAAGCTCATTTCCGGTAAACCAGACGCTCCCAGCATCGATAGCCTCATCATCCTGCCCAAGAATAACAGAAGAATAAGTAACCGGCAAGCATCTGTGATCGACCTGCCCTCAACCAAATCAGCTCGCTCAGTCATATATTCCCAGCAAACACGATTGGACTTTTCAACCACTTAAACATCAACACTGAGGCAATTTGCGCAGACAAGGCCTACAGAACAAAAGTTTTTGCAGATACCTACGCAATCTTCCAATTTTAGATCATTTCACCATCGTCCTACGTGGCTTTTGTTCCAGAAGATGATCTGTGCACATCTCCTGTTCCAGTCAGCCCACAGTATCCTGCCGGCATACCCGCACTCTGCTTGGACAGATGCTGAATGTATATTGAACATTTATGTTGAACATAATCTGTCTTTGTATCTTTATCTTTGTATCTTTTATATTACCCAATATATGTAGATATTGTATTGTTATGTTATGGTTGTCTTTACCCTCCTAACATATAATTGCTGTCTAGGGGTGAATGTATCTTTTACTTTACCCGAATTAAATAAATAAATGTGGAATGAAGCCAAGAGGATGTGCAATGGCCCAATATTCCTGATGAAAACACGAGGAATATTGAGCTATTCCTGTACCAAAACTGGCTTGGCTTCCGCAACTGACGTCGCAGAGGATTGAGGAAACAAAAACGGCTTTCCAGTTCATCCCAAAGGTGTTTTGCAACCGCAAATAATTCTCACACATTTAACACCGTGGATGGTTCATTGCCATCTTGAAAGTAACTCCTGTCGATAGGGGTTAAAAGTGTTGGGTGTACTCGATCATCAACGCCGTTCAGGTATGACGTTCTGACATTCACGATGCCCTCCAGTGGGATCGGAAAAGCGTATCGGTGTCGGTATACAACTGGCTGGTTCCAGTTCAAATGTGCACTCTTCCATCGGTGCCCAAAAGAAAAAGTAAATCGGGATCCGTCAGAACTTCATCCGCACGAATTGTGTCATCAATTTAAAAAGGAGATTTACACCCATCTACATAATACATATTCCTTAATCTTGTTTCCTTTTATTTTGCGAGTGAAATATAGTGATTAGTTCAAGAGTGACCACGGGAAGCAGTACCTCATCATCACACTCAATTAAAATTAGAAGAACTGCTCAGAAAGAGTGGTTTAAAGATTTACATCTGGGAAACGGTATTCTTCTGGTCGTGTGAGGAAATTACGTTTACAAATTAATATAATTATTTTCCCGTGGCAATTTTTAAAACTTTTAAAGTTTACCATGCCAACTTACACCGTATTTAAATTTCCCACTTAAGGAATTATTTTTGGCTTTGAGATTAGAAACATTCACATTATTTCGGGGAAATTTTCTTGAAACAAAAAGTATTAAAACAAATGCAATGGATTCGAAAATGGATACGAAAACAAGGGACTTTATTCAATAAGGGCAACATAGCACTGGCTGCAATTGTACAGATGCATCACTGCCAAAGATGGAACAAAGGGAAGAGGTGGTCCTCAGTAGGAGATGTGGCCACCCCTAATGTCGATGCAGGCTTTGTACTGCCTGTCCATACTTAGAACAACGTTGTTGATAAGTTCTTGCGGTAAAATCACCCATTCCTCTGTCAGCGCCATCTTCAGCTGGGGAACATTTTCTAGTGGGTGTGGACGTGCCGCTAGGCGTCTCCCCAGAGCGTCCCATATGTGTTCGATGGAATTTAGATCGCCGGAACGGGCAGGCCAATCCATACGAACAATGTCCTCACTTTCCAAAAGCATATCAACAACTGCAGTGCGATTGGATGTGGCGTTATCATCCATAAACACGAACTCGGGGCCAATGGCAACTCGGAACAGAAGCACATGGGGAAGGATTACTTCAGTACAGTAGCGTGCACCGGTTACAGTACCGCCTTCCAGTATCTCGAGTTGTGTAGGTCCATCCAAGATAACGCCTCCCCAGACGAGAACACCTCGATCGCTTTTAGTGATGTTTGCGGGGTGATACCGTGTGCCAACCTCTCGCCAGAGTAGCTGACGTCCAGAATCGCTGCTGAGACTGAATCTGCTCTCATCAGTAAAGAGTAGCTTAAGTAAAGATTTTGTGGTTGTAACTTTTAGAAATAGTGTTGGTCCTTAAGTTTTGCGCACCAGCATATAACGTAAGTCTTTCATTCAAAACGTGTTCTGCTCTTAAGTCTTCAAGTATTCAGTGCACGTCTACCGTGATGAAACATTGAGGCCCAATATCATTTCAGTTAAGTTCTGCAATGGTGTTGCACGTTTACCTTGATAAAATATTGAGAGGTCCAACTTAAATTCAGAACATTACTGAAAAGTATATGCACTCAGATGAGCGATCTACAGGGGGTGGGTAAAATAATGGAAACACCGGATATGAAGTTAGTAGTAGCAGCCTTTGTAATGGCCGTGTGGCATATTTATGAGAATGCAGTGTTGATTTATAAGTGATGTGAAAAGGTCATGAAGAAAATAACTGACCTGTCTGAATTCCAAAGAGGTCAGATTATTGGGGCATAGGTGATTAAAACTGTCGATTTGTTTACCGTATCTGCAGCAACTGTATCGAAAGGGATGTCTGCATTCACCAAGTACGAAAAACGAAATCTGGTACGACGAATTGTGAAAATCGAATCTGATTGAAAGAAACCTCCGGACACTGAAAAAAGGATTGTAGCCAAAAAATTAAAACTAAAATCTCAGTAACAACTGCAGAACTTGATGTGAGTCATCAACCCATTTTCTTGCAAAACACTTCAGCGATAACTTCATAAAGCTGAAATTTATAGCAGAGCAGCTATTGCCAAGCCACTCGTTACTGATGAGCACTGCTAGAAAGAGGATGGAATGGTGTGAGGAGCACAAAAGCTGGACACGTCATAATTGTACAATCACCAGACTTTAACGTTATTGAGCCACTCTGGGCATATTTGGATGCAGATGTACTCCAATTACATCAATTTCAACGAGTTAGAAACGTTCCTTCATGAAGAATGGTCCAGTATTCCTCTTAAGACAGTTCAAATGTTTGAATCTATTGTCCTAGAATAAAAACTGTTCTAAAAGCAAAGGGTGGCCCAACACCATGTTAGTGCATACCTCTTATCACAGGTGCTTCTATTATTTTGTCCATCCTCTGTAGTATGAGAATGGAATAAAGTGGGTGTACTTGCTGATCGCAACTGTTTAGATTGAATTAAGGGAGCCCCATTTTCGGTGCCACACTTTACAATGGGCGGAGCATTTATTTTGTGGTAGAATACTGCTCAGACCTGCAACAAGTTCCCTTACTTGTGACTGTGCTTGCTGACCACATGACCACGGCCACCCCACTTTGCTCTGGAATGGAAAGAAAAGGGTACACGCAAATGAACAGAGTTTAAAAACTTTAATTTTATTAGCTTAAAACCAAATCTGTAAACCACGAATCCAATAAAAAACTAATATTTAATTTTAGTAATTTTTAAATTAATAAAAAATAAAAATCAACTCGTTTTAAAAAAAGAATTAAACAATTTCTGGTCACACGTTTTAAGGCATCATCTGGTTCTTTAAAGGATCAAAAACAGAATAATATTTTCTCAGTTCTTCCAACGATGGAGTGTGGGTTCGGATAATTGGGATTAAGAAGACTGTCAAGCAACTCGTCGCTCCATTGGACCAGTTTCCATTTGGATCATGGCAGGGTTGTGTATTTGAAATGAGTCTGCCACTATCGTACCAAACACAATTTCAGATTTAGGTAGTCTGGGGCCCTAGTGCACATTACTGATCAGAAGAACATTTTAATAATAATTACAAATATTCAGTTTTGTACTTTCAGAGCGATTAACGTAAATTTCATATTAAATTTCATTTTATGATGAATTTTATGCTCGGGCTAATTTTGTAAGGATTACAACTACGTTTGTATGTCTCTCGTGTGTTTGCATTTGTTTTGCTGACAAAAATCATATTTAATCTTATTTTCCTTACCAAATATTCGCTTCAGATGGTAATATTTTCCAATTCGAGCACTGCTTATAATATGAGAGTGTCGGGGAAAGAATTGTAACGAGCCAACATTATACTCGTCCTCGTGCTCGAATTTTATTGTCTTATCTGACACTGCACACCGACTGGTACTCGGCCATGTGTCAGAAAGAATATCTGACCTTTCTTTACCTCTTTTCAAGGTCACCGGATCGCTTCCTTCCCCAATAAGGAGAAAGGGAAACTGCCGCTGCACGCAGAGGAATGCACATTGGCCTGTGGCGGATAATCGGGGCAGGTACGTCTGCTCCAACAAACAGGTAACTGACCCATCTAGGAATGCTTTTGAAGAAATACATCAATCCAAATGACGTCCTATAATCTTGCTGCTCGTTGCGCCACTTGGAGAACCCGGGAGGAGTGTAAAATACTTTAGTCGCCAAAAAAACTTTAGTCTGAGTTTTCATTCCTCCGCAGTACTTTATGTTAATGCCCGATGCATGATTAAAGAACATCACACATTGACATAAAGAGAACATCAAGGGGAAATATAGCAGGATCGGGTTTTAGAAGGATCGCAGCAGTTAACAAACTTTTCTTCTCTCCACTGAAAAAGTAGTTGTAGATCAGCACTGTTGGACTTCGAGAAGTGGTGGTTTGTGCAGAACAGCTTGTCAAAGTAGAAAGTGGAATGCGGTGGACTGCTATCAGTAAAACTGTGGACAGGACTTCAACTCAATGGGAGAACGCCATTAATATACAGAAAAAAAGGAATGGGTATAAGCTTAGAACACTGGGACACTCAAGCAGAAGGCAAAGAGCCTGCCCTTACGTGAAGTGGGATGTCAGAAAGGGAAAATTGGCAACCAGTTTCTGGAAAAAAAACCCATAAAATAGAAGCATACTTATAAAGTTTTTATGAAAAAGCAGATCGTAAACCTTTGAAATGAGGAGAGCTGGAGTTTATATAGAAAACAAACTCCATAGAAAATTTTGGAAACTTTTCTGCCGAATTTGTTCGCAAATATCAGTATATTGAATATGTATTGAATTGAATATGTATAATATGGAATATATATGGCGGAATATGGCCTAGTTGTTGATGCGCCTAAAAACCCAAACAATCCATATTGGCAGTAATTAATCAGATGACAGATTTAAACAGCGTAAGGATTGGTGATTATAGATCACTTTGGAAAGAACCAAGGAATAAGACAATGAATAGGTTTAGATTTACGACCAAACGACGTTGATTGACTGCGCGAGTATCGCAGTGGTTATAAACACCCTTACACGGATCAGAAAGGCCCGGGTTCGAATCCCTTCAATGCCGCGAGGAACTTTTTAATGGTGCTTTTTTCAAGCAGAATTGCTCTCCCAGAAACGTTGGTTTTTTCGTCCAGCAAATCAGGCAAATCAACCAGAGAACTCATGCAATTTATGGACATGATAACTACGAGCTTATAAGTTCAGTCCTTGGTGACCCTAATATGGCTGTTCTTTACGTCGCTTGATGTATCTACTTTAATTTAAAATGACTTCTAGAGCGTCAAGGCAGTGGACTGTTAATTTCCGCCATGGTACCCATCTCAACAACATAGGGCAAAATCTGTTTCATGGGCCAAATACGGCTGGTTGAGTATTTCAATCCATCCCAGAAGTCTGGGGTTCCAGTGTAGCCCTTGACAATATTTCGGTATTTTGATAATGCTGAAAACGATTTAAATTTAATTTCTAGCTCTTTTTCATTTAATTTTACCTGTGGATTTTGAACAGCAATTACAGGAACTGGCCAAAAAATTCGAAAATTTTGCTCAATACAGGCCTGACATAGCCAAGTGGTCAGAAGCGCGAGTGCAGTAGCATATGCTCTTTGAGTGGACCGGAGTTTAAGCCCGTAACTGCTAAATACGATTAACATTTATATTGATGGATTTATTGCAGACACCACTGATCTGGTGGTCGTGCTGGAGTATAAACAAGAGCATTTTTTATCTAGTAGGGCCACCGTTTGCTCGAATAACAGCGCGCAGATCCACTCCATGGATTCCACTAGATGTGTGAGGGAGTTCAGTATTGTGGTCAGAAGAGAACTGCGAAGCCGAACTGCTCGTTCCAACATATCTTAGACATTCTCATTTGGATTCAGATATCGAGAATTAAGTGGCCATTGCAGAGGTTGAAAATCTTGGGAATGTTCCTCGAACCATTCGGGTACAATTTTTGCGCAGTGCATAGTTGCATTGTCGTCTTGAAAGAATCCATTGCAATCCGAGTAAAAATGAAGCATTGCAGGGTGAAGTTGTTCTGATAAGACAGGAAGATATTCATTGGTGGTAAGACGACCTAATCTTTTGAACGGACCCAGTCCGTACCAACAGAACATACTCCATATCATGACACCCCCCCCCAGTCGTCTGAATGATAGACACGAGATAATGAGGTTCACACCCCGTTACCATCGTTGAAAAGAAATGTAAATCGAGACTCGTCAGATTACATGATCTTTTTCCCCTTCCTCGGTGTTGGCGGCATTACTTTAGTCGAATCTTTCAATTTTTTTTTACAGAAGAGGTGAGTTTCTTATAGACACAACCTACAGATCCCCAATTCTTCAACTCTGCAGCCTTGTTCGGTTTAAAATGGGTTTTTCTTTGCTTAAATTGAACTTCTCAGTCAATTGTGCACACTGGAAATTCTATTCTGACGTACCATTCTCTTTAAATTCTTGCAGTCTCGTTTTTTTTTGGACTTTCTGTCTCATTTCTTCCTTTTAAACCTGCATTCATCTTCCGTCTTGCACTCATTGTATCCTTTTAAGATTATTTCTTTCGACACTACAGAGATTTCCTCTGTTTTCTCAATTGTGGCTCCTGCTAAACGTGCTCCAACAATAACGGGATATGAAAAAAGTTTGAATTGTGTTTCAGTTGATGAATATTTGGGAAAGAATCTTTTCGGCTTGAAATTTAATAAGCAAAATTTATTCAAAACTGCTATTAGCCATCATTTCAATTTATTTTGTGTAAAGTTCAGTTTATCTTTTTTTATCGGATATGACTATTTCTTTTCGGTCGCTGAAACGCTAAAAGTTTTGATATCTTGTTTGTTTGGGGTTGGTGGAAGGATATTGCAAGAAACACTCATTTGGAGTTCAGCCATGCATAGTTCGTTCCACACTACTCTCTTTTCTTCTTTCTGTTTTCTTTATCTTATGTTTTTTTTTCTCTTGGTTGCGTTCACTAACAAAAACTATCTTGTGTTCTACCTTGTTGTTGCACTTGGAGAGACACAAAATATAGTGGCACAAAATATACATTTTGCATTTCAGAAACTGTTGCATAAAAAGAGCTTACCAAAGCAACATTTTCTTTTTTGTTTCATTTTCTTTTTACTCTAAAAATTTAGCGGGAGAAGTTATATTAAAACGATCTTTCAAGCATGGCACACCAAAGTCTGTCTTTCACCTCCGCGGATGTGACACGCAAACATTATATCACTGAAGGGATCCGAAATAATAAATGGAGTAAATGTCCTTTAAAATCTTTACGTAACATGTTTATTATTATTATTATTATTAAAACTTGTTTTATTTAGTGACATCCTCGGCAACAATTTCACTCATTTTGTCGACTTCTCTAGAACACAAACCAAAAAATTCTTATCCACCCATTACAGATGGATGCACCCTGCTGAAAATCACAGGTCGCCTTATCTTTGAGTCTGTCATTCGTGAAGGGTGAACTATCGCAGATCTACCCCTTATCGAAATGTAAAAGGCTTTAACATCGAGTCACAATTGCTGTTATTTTCTTTGATATCAGTGGGTGTTCAATGGGAATTCATTCCAGTTTTTCGTATTCTTGAATGCATTTCCATAACTGGCAAGCTTTATATGATCTTGCCCAAATTCTTTATCGAAAGAACCTCTAAGTTTTACGCTCCCAATTTAAATTTAAATTTTACTGACCCTAGAAAAGGAAACTTTTCTTCAACCCCATATTCCAGTAAATTTCGCTCATAAAACTTCTTCATTTATTTTTCTCTTCGATATCTCAATTCACGTCAAAAATAGCAATACGGGGCGTTAGTTTTAAAGGTTTATTCACTGACAGCCCCTAAATTTTTTAAACGTACATTTGATTCAAGCAATTCAACATTCTTACAAATATCAACCTCCATGATTACTTGATGGCTCCATACATTCTTTCGTCCTCCTAAATTTTAACGTACGTAAAGATGACCTGGCTTCCTCCATAAGAATTTGTTTAATTTCAGCACCACTTACAGGTTTAGGCGTATTTTCAACTTTTACAACTCTTGCAAACAGGAACTACAGTCAACAGACCATAATTTTTAGCATCTCTTCGTTGAATAACTTTCTTGGTTTAATAAATTTCTGTTTATACTCTGGCACGACAACCAAGTCAGTAGAGTTTACAATAAATCGTCAATACAAATATTTATCGTGTTTAGTAGTCACGAGCTTGAACCCCGGTCCACTCAAGGAACGCGTGCTATGCACCCTCGCTCCTGACCACTGGGCTACGTTTACTAAGCTGACGTCCCTGTAATATTGTACTCATCTGATATATATCAGTAGATTGCGGAACAGTTGTCTTGCCTTCTTTCAATAAAGTCATGTTTCGTAATAGATTCAGCGAGAACCTCATTGGATAGTTTCAATCGCTCTAAACATGACTTCATGAAGTCCTGTGACTCCACCTTTTAAGAAACAACACCAGGATAGGGAAGGAGTCACAACTGTTGATTCCTATCCTTTGATGGAATTTGGACCATCTTGATCTACAAGCTGTATCATATCAGTCACATTCGTCTTACATTTGCGTGCAAAATTCTCAGAACATCTGCCGTCCAATTTGGTTGTAAGCCTTCTTGTTTCCTCACAAGAAATCTGAGTTACTTTGTGGTGCAATGTTGTGGCATGTCGACTTTCAGTACTCTCTGATTTTCAATGTTTGCCCCGAATTGGAACCACCAAGAGGTAAGATTCATCAGTAAATTCCATCTCTGCTAAGCAAACCATCGCAAATTAACCTCCCACTTCTAATTCGGCTTCTTTCAAAAAGGTCGTCATGTATTCCTGAAATGTACTCAAAACATAAAGAAGAGAGAGGCTATCTCAGTCGTTAGAATCTAGCAGATTATCATCTTTTATACCATAATACGCACTTTCTTTTCCTCGTCTAGCATCTCCAGATATGTCCATAATCCAGATACATTGAAGGCAATAAATGCCAAACTTTGACAGGAAACTAACTGATTTCAGTAGTCCTGACATGTTCCATTTTGATTCCATTATCCATACCAGAGATTCTCAACGTGGGCGATATCGCCCCAAAGGGGGCGAAAATTGTTTTTTTGGGACGAAAAACTCATGGATTAAAAATCATTACAATGGTTTGTTACTCCTCTAAAGTTCATCCCTACCCGAGACGACATCTTGTTCCTTAATATTGAATTTCTCTAACTGGGTTTTCTTCTGACAACTGATTTTTAACATGCAGGTATATTTATATTGAGGAGTGAGTGAAAAATTTTAATAAAAGGAAGAGAGTGGGCGTGATTTAATTCAATCACCTTTGCTTTTAATAGGCGTTAAATGCCTAAGTGCTTTCAGAGGACTGCCTACCAATCCCTGGCGTTTGTGCCTTTCCGACAACTGCGACCTTGGCAGCGGCGTGGTGGGTGTGGTTTATTTATGTATTCTTTTGTGTTGTTGGTCAATATACACTGTGCTGCCACTTTATTAAGTACACCTACCTAGTAGCGTGTTAAGCAACTTTAGCCTTCAAACCAGCCTGAATTCGTCTAGGCATGGATTGATCAAGATGCTGAAAATGTTGTGCAGGAATGGAGTACCATGCAGACATGAGTGTGTCACGCAGTTCCTTGAGATTCGATGGAGGTGCAGCGAACAGCCCTTTCCACATCATTCCAAAGATGTTCAATAGGATTGAGATCCGTGGATTGAGCGGGCCACTGCAGCAGAGAAAAGTCATTGTCATGTTCCTGGAACCATTCCATAGTGATTCGGGCTTTGTGCACCGCCACATTATCCTGCTGGAAGTAACCATCTGACTGAGGATAAACTGTCAACATGAACGGATGCACTTGGTCAGCAACGATGTTTAGGTACGATGTAGCATTCAGGCGTGAATCTATGGGTATCAATGGACCCAACGTGTGCCAAGAAAACGTTCCCCACACCATAACACTGCCCCCACCACCTTGCACAGTAGTCGTCAGACATGACGGGTCCATAGATTCATGTTGTTTTCGCCAAATTCTGAGCCTTCCATCAAACGATGCACCAGGAACTTCGACTAGTCAGACCAAGCAACTGTTTTCCAATCCTCGATAGTCCAGTGCTGGTGTCTCTGTGCCCACAGGAAGCGTGCTCTCTTGTTCTTCACTGATAACAAAGGTACCTGATGTGGCCGTCGGCTGTTGTACCCCATTCGCGACAAAGTGCGATTTGTGGTCATGTGCGATATTTTGTTCTGCGCACCAAGGTTGGGTTGTATTCTGACTTGATGTGCGACATTGTGGCCAGTCTGTTTGCTTGCACAATTCTAGCCATCCTCCTCTGACCTCTCTCATCAACAATCAAAGACGAGAAACGGAGAATCTGGAATTAACTTATCAGTGTGTGGCAATCACGATGGGGTTCCAGTACTACTGGTCAAGTCGCCCTCTGTTTTGTTCCTGCAGTGACCTTCCTTCTCAACAAGAACGTCCGCCAATGGTTTTCTCCCAGCCTAACAACATCGTATATACTTACTGGGCACGGCTCCATCAACTCCAAACTATTTCAATTTGGCTTGTCTGACACCAATCTCTGCTTGTGTGGTGTGGAGGAAACTTGGACGCACATTCTGTATCGCTGCAGCCTCTACCACGATGACAGATCTACACTACAAACTGCTGTCAGCAACTTCTCTGAAGGAAATGAAGTGGCGCTGATTGAAAATTCTCAATCATTCTCAGCTCTACAACAGTTCTGCTCTGCTGTTTTCACCAAAAGAAAGCAACTCTTCTCAAGTTTATCAGCATATCAACAACAAAGAACCAACCCAACACCTGCAATGTCTATCCATATTTCTTAAAACTGATATAGCCTGCCATCTACTTTTTTTCTTTTCTTTTTTTTTTAATTTAAGCTGGAACCCCAGTTTGGGCAGCTGTGGACACAGGATTAGCTAACACCCATTGGTATAGCACTACCTCCAGTGGGTGCGGTTTTCGTTCTTCCTAGGACAGAAAAAGACTGCTGTCTTGTGCTTCCTGTGCCACAATTAATACTTCTGATTAGTTGCGTGATATGATTTGCTGTGTGAACATGTTAGATGTTCATTACACTTATAACATTGTAATTAACACGATTACATGTATATATCATTGTATGTATCATTATATATTGTATCATTATATGTATCATATATATATATATCTTTGTATACATATCCATGTATGTACATAGCGGATTTGCCAGTTTCTGGCTAGGGGCCGCTTGTCGTTTTTGTTAATAAAGTTACACCAAGGCCTCGAAAAAAAAAAAATCTCATCAACAAGCAATTTTCTTCCACAGGAGTGCCGTTGAGAGGATGTTTTCTGTTCGTTGCACCATTCTCGAAACACTCTTAAACTGTGGTGCGTGAAAAGTTCAGGAGAACTGCCGTTTCAGAGATGCTCCTTTTCCCCATTCTTGCTACGGTTTGTACACTTAACTGATACTAGAAAGGCTGTTGTTCTGCATTTATATCCAGAACTGTGGTCATGTGACTTGCAAAACGTTGTGGGAAAAACCATATGTGTGCACAGCAGAGGTGTACCTAATAAAGTGGCAGCACAGTGTATATGAGGCATGGATGGGACGAGGAAATGTTTCAGTCCATTGTTTCTACTTTCTAAGCGATAGTTAGTATTGATTTTTTTGCTTCCTTGTGGAAGTTGTTTATTTTTGATTCACAGTGCTTTTTTTGAGTGACATGGGTTATGAGATCTAAATAAAATTAGTTTATATTTTATTATTTAATTCTTTGTAGTTATTCAACCCATCAGCAATCATGTCAAGTGCTGGAAAGAAAAAGTGGCGACAGTATCTGGATGAATATCTATCTTATGGGTTTATTGCAAGCCCATTCGACTCAAGACAGCCTGTGTCTCATGTGTAATAGTTATTTTTTCGAATGAGGCTATGAAACCATCAAGACTTTTAAAAAACTGAAAAAATGAAATATCTTGATTAAATTGATAAACATATGGAATATTTTAAAAATTTAAAACAGAATTTTGAGCAACGTAACATTGTTGCTTCTTTGTTTAAGAAGAATACAAAAAATGACGATGAAATGATTGCATCTTATAAAATTGCAGAAATCTTTGAAAAAACTGGTAGTGTTCATACAGTTACTGAGACTGTTATACGACCCACATTACAGATTGTAATTTCAACAGTGATGCATCAAAATCCTTCCAAATTTTAAAAGCATTGCAATTGAGCAACGATTCAATTCGAAAACGAATCAATGAGTTGCTAGTTAACATTGAACAGCAGCTAATTGACTAAAAACGAGAAATTTTTCTATTAAGATTGATGAAGCCACAGTTATTGACAATAAAGCCCTTCTAATGGCATAGTTCGTTATTTCGATCATGGTTTGATTTAAAACAAGTACCATTGGAAAATTTGGTATCCTGTGTCACTGATGGTGCTACCTCCATGGTTGGAAGACATAAAGGTTTTATAGCCCACCTAAAAGAAGTATGTCCCAAAGTTCTTGCAATACACCCCATTGTGCACCGACATCATCTGGATGAAAAAATATTACTCCAGTTCTTTATCAATCTCTCAATATAGTTATTAAAACCATCAATAAAATAAAGTCACATAGCAAATATGATCTCCTTTACAGAAAATTTTGCGTTGATGATGAAGAACGATGTGAGGCTTCTTTTACATACAGAAGTCAGATGGCTTTCTAAAGGAAACTGTCTGACAAGATTTGTAAACCTCCTTTTTGGTACGATAATTAGTTTTCTAGAAAGCGAAGAAGACACATATTTATCAAAGGAGATCAGCAAACACAAAACCAACATATACTTTATGGCTTGGATTTTTCGAAAACTTATTGAAGTATCGCTTCTACTTCAAGGGAAATTAGTTACGGCGATAGAGTACAAACGCGTATTAAAAGCCTTCACTGAAAAATTGGAGATATTTGAAAGCAATTTCAGAGAAAACAATTTCGTGGTATGCAAGAGTTATCCCTCACCGAGAATGATCTTAAGAATTATTCTGAACATTTGTGTTCTTTAAAAGGTGAAACGAAAAACAGATTTTCGACCTACTTTCTTTTGAAGTGAAGTTTCTTTTAAATGGATATTAGATCCAACTTGATGCAATGCCGGTCTGCTAGTGGAGAAATTCAAGAACTCATAGAATTAAAATGTAACGAAGAATGCAAATATAAATTCGAAAAAGGTGAAATGAATGTGCACTGAATGCATTTTTACCGGCAATGGCTCTTTCAGGGCTAAACTGTTCGGCCTTGGATTAGTTGATGACTCCCATTGTAATTGTAGAGCTAATGAGGATTGGAGCCACATCTTGTACGACTACCCTTCTGTGACGAAAACAGAAGGAGATTTGTTACCAAAATTGCCTGTCCGTTGCCTAAGAATATGAACATGACCCTGGGGAATTTTTTTCTTCGTAAAAACCACAAGCACGAGAGTTATTAACGCATGTAGTACTTTAGTACTGCATGCGTTAATAACTATCCATGGGTTGAAGGTGGAGAAGATGAAAGAAGATTTTGTTGACATTAGACTTGCATTATAGATTGTAATTTTTAGGAAATACGTACAAAGGGAAGTTGTTCCAGAAAACGGAAGTTGAAGGGGTAAATGGGGAAAAAGAAAAGTTGGTTCTGTGAGTTAGAAGTTGGACAGTAAAAGGATGCTCATTGGTTGTGGTAAGTATTCGGATTGGTTTGGAGGAAAGAGCAGGAATTATAGAAGGCGATTCAGAGCCTTACTTGCCTTTATGCTCAAAGGTTTTTAATAAACAATTATCTGTAATTACAACATCACTAACTTCATATGGCCCAGCCTCCCTCGCACATCCTCTTCTCAGCATGAAGGTTCTTTCGTCAGTAAAGACCCTAACAAAGTACTGTTCAATTCATCAGCAATATCAGCTGGGTTATCCAAGACTTTCCCACACCCAGTACACAAGAGTCCGATCTGATTTGCTTTTTTCTTTGTTGCATTCACATACATGAAAAATTCTTTGTCCACATTCTTTGCTCTCTCAGCAAATGCTTTCTCATACGCAGTCTTGGCCTCCCTGACCTTATTTTTGTACTATTGCAGGTCAAATTTTACCTGTTGTAGGCTTCAATACTTTTCATTGCTCTGTAACTGTCCCATGCCATGTTTTTCTGCTTTATTTGACCAGCCAGCTCCACAGTTATCCATTTCGGCATCTTCCTCCTGCAATATTTTCTTAAAGGTATATATGCATTCAAAGCTTCTGAGATTTTTGCTTTAAAATTCGCCCTCCTTGAAAAGCCACCCATTTCACAGATGCCATATAGCGCCTTACACTGTCAAAGAGCCCTCTTCTGAAGTTAAAACCGGTATCTTTACCTTAAAGCACTGAAATATCTTTCTTTATCCTCCAACTGCAGATTGCATTATCGCTTGTTGACAATGACAATGGTTTCTTTACTTTAAGCCCTGCGATGTCATCTGGTTCGTTAGTAATGATGAGGTCAAGATCTCGCTCCGTATTTTCTCTAACACTTAATGTTTAATAAAGATTTGCCTGTTGATAAGGGGTTGATGGAGGATAGCAAGAAGGTTACTTTCGATTCTGAAATAATGCTTCAAAATTTTAACGCGCTCTGTTGCGCTGAATATGTCGAAAGCTGCTTGTATGTCCAGGAATAATATTTCAAGTTGTTTCTTAAAGTTTAGGGCTTTTTGGATTGCCCAGCTGGTCATTAATAGATTTGACAGCGTAGACCTCCTCAAAATAACAGTATGAAGATGCTGTGGTCGCCCATTGAAGCAATGATCGACTAAGATGGCCTGTATCGTTTTTTCAAACACTTTTAGTAGTCCACAGGAAATAGAAATTGCTCTGTAGCCTCTGGGGTCTTTTGGTTTGTAAGTTTTTGGAACTGGTAATGCATGATAGACATTCCGGATTGTCGGTGTGATACTAGTCTCGAGGATACGGTTGAAGATGTGATGTAACAGGTCAGTCACATAGACACTGCATATTTTGAGAATAAAGAGGGGAAATCCATCGGGACCAACTATAGATTTATTGGAAAGGCTGTTTATTGCTTTCATAATCATTTCCCTTAGATCTTAACACGTGCAAATCCGGACCTGGCCTTATCTGTGATGGCCGCTACAGGGAGGGGCGGATGTTGTCCCGGGTTAGGGTGGAAGGTTGACTGTCCCACAATTTTATCGTTTCTTCATCCATTTCCACGTGTGGAAACGATGCGCTTGGAATGTCTAAGCTTTCTCTGTATATATTTTTACGACCTGCCTTCCTCCAAATGTACAGAAAATTCGCTCTTTGTTTGTTGTAAGAGATGTGACTTAGCATGGAGCCACACTTTTTCCAGGTTCTGTAGGCTTTTTTGCTTTAGGTTAAAAGCCTGTTTCGTTTGGGAATTGAACCACCACTTGGTGTTTGAAGAGATTTTAATTGTCTTCGACGCACCAATGAGAGTAATGTGTCTCAATTCATTAGACATGGCATTAATTGCCTCTTCTACTGGTTTGAAGCAGAGATTATTCCAATTAAATGCTTTAAGTTCAGTAAGGATTACATTTGGATTGACCAGGTCGGTTAAAAACGTAGTTACTGTACGCACTAAGGCCGCGGATTTGGTTCCAGCGACCGAGGTTGCAGGTGCCTGTTCAATTGCAAACACTATTGGGAAGTGGTCCGACACGAATTTGGAGTTATAGAGAATGATTTGCATTTGTTCAGAATTGTGGTAGACGCTGTCCAGGACTTGATTTCCTCTGGTCGGTGGTGTATTCAGTGGGGTGAGCCCCCAGGTCCGCATGGACCTGGGGCTCACCTTGTACATTGGCAGAGGCAGGTTGAAATCTCCTAAAATGGCTGTTTGAATATCGGGGCGAAGATGAGCAGATATCCATGAGATAAAATCCTCTCTGATTGATGGGAAGTGTCCTGGTGGGAGATACACAAGGCAGATTTGGATCCTTTTTTCCTTTTTTTGCTGAAAATTGCAGTGATTGCTTCATAGTTTAGTGTTTTATTGCTGTAGACATGTATCTTCCTGAAATAGGTCTTGTAGAAGATGACAACACCACCTCCTCTCTTATCCTTCCTAGAGTTTGCAATATATTGAAAATGAATGGACGAGAGGAGCAATCCAAGGTGTTTTCCCTCATCAGCCCATGTTTCCGAGATGCAAATGAAATCAATGTCTTCCTGGTGGAGTAGGACTTGCAAAGTATGTAGCTTGTTAACATTTTAACATTTTGCCCTAACATTTTGTAGAAAAAAATGTTACTGGTGTTTGGGTTACATCCATTTGTCTCTTGTTAGTTGATTGCTATTGGTGTACACTAGGGGCCCTGTGGTTGGTACCATTTTTTGTTTCTTTGAATGGCTTAATTAAGGCGTCCGTCGGCCTTAATGCCGGGTTGAGCACCTTGTATAGATGTGCCCCAGGGCAAGGCAGAACAAACGAGGAATATGATGGGTATTTGGTTTTGTTGGTTCTGACATCTACTTTTATGCCAAGCTCTATGTTCAGGAAGCTTTTTATGGCAGTGGCCTGGGTAGTAGGCTCCAGCATAGTGATGAACATCCTGGCACGGGAAGTCACTGCTGTAATGTTGTAGGTTTCGCAAACATGCCTGAGCCGGACAGTTCCCATGGAAGTTTCCGTCCGTTGAGTACGCTTAGTGGTTGAATTAATGGTTCGTTCCGTCTGGATTTGACATGGTGCATGTGGTAGACCTGTCAGCATTTGTGTTAGCAATTGCTGTCTGAACGACTTGTGCATAAGATCTGGTGGGTCCCTTGGCATCAATCCGGAGTTTATGTACTGCTCGCTTGATAGGGGAGGAGAGGGCTGAGTTAGGTTCTCTGCAATAACAGCCGATGGTTTGTCCAAGTTCTGTCGAAAGGGTAGTTGTTAAAGGGGAGCTAGGAAATTGGTCTCCCTGTGAATGCGTGTTGCGGGAGGGGGGGGGGAGACCGTGGTATCCGTTTGGGTGGCATCAGGTCACTGCGATTTTGCTGGTTCTGTGTAGGTTTGTTGGTGGGGCTCGTTGGACCTGTTCTGTTGTCAAGTTGTCAAGCATAAGGCTTCACCTGTGCGATTCTCTCCACATCAGCTTTGTATTTGTATAACTTAACAAGTTCCTGTTACGATAGGATGTTGGTAATGACCGAGGCACCACCCAGTTAAGAGAGCTCTGTTAGGTTAACTAGGTCTGTGACCAGGAACGTCAGATGCTTAATTTGTTTTCTGAGCAGAAGTAGCTCATTTCTAATTTCCGCGTTCTGAATTTTGAGTCGATAATTATCGCTCAGAAGTTTTGCCAGATTCTTTTTCATCAGTTTCGCCATATGTTCAAGACTGTGCCCTTGAGGAAACCTACTAAAGTTGCGAGGAGGAGGATCCTGGTAGGTAATTTCCTGTGTGGGATGATGGTTGATTTAATTGATGCGAGAAGGAGGGCGGTTGGGACAGTTTGCAGCTCTTCCCTAACATCAAGAGTTTCGAGGTAGCATGGCTGACTAGCTGACATCATTCTCGTTCCTTGTTCTGTAGAGAGAGAAGCTGAGCTCGCCCATAGTCATTCTTTCACATGACTCTTGATCCCATTAGATGTCGGCCTGCGCGAGAGCATGTTCGCTGGGAATGCCCGGTTGGGTGGAGGGATTTCTTTCTGATGCTTCATTAGTATGATGCTTCATTAGTATGTAAGGGCTGCTCTTCTTCTCAGAACCTAGACTGTTCAGGTGTCTGAGTGACAGGTGAGCTGCGTTGGCAGGCTATTTTCGGAATCTCAAGCTCTCCTAGTGTTTTCTCCTGTACTGGACCGTTTGTTTTCTGACCTGGTCGTGTGGCGCAATGCATAGCCTCATTTTTTCTGGTTAGCACCTCACACGGAATTTCATTCTCATTGACAGCCGCGTGGTCCTCTGAGGGGCATAAGGGAGTAGGCCTGACACTATCGTTTTCTTCGTTGCCTCTTAACAGGGACTTCGACTTGTCTGTATTAGTGGAATTATTAGGTTCAGTTGCCTTTGTCTTCAGTTTCGACCTTTTATTTGATGGTACTTTCTGATTTACAGGTGGTTTGCATTTTTTGGCACACCTAACATTTTCTCTTGGCAATTGACGATTTTCGAGAGATTGTTCACACAGCACGCCCCCAAAGCTTTTTGAGAGGTTAACAAATTGTACAGTGAGCGAAGCAAGCAAGTGGACATGCCTTTCTTCTGAGTAGGACTTGGCATATTTGCCACAGTGACAATTAGCAGATTTCCTTAAAATTAAATTGTTTAAAAATCAGTAAATACGCTGAAATTCCTATTTAAAAAAGGGGGAAGGGAAATGCTCACACGTTAAATTCTTATTGGTGCGCTTAAACCCACATTAAAAACAAATTCTTTCTCAATACTCTCAAATTATTCTTTAAAAAAAAAAAGTGAGGGCACGGAAATGCTCAAGCGTTAATGTTAAAGTTAAATTGTTCCGAAATCAGTAAATACACTCAAATTTCTCGTTAAAAAAAAAAAAAAAATGGGGGAGGGGGACACGGAAATGCTCACACGTTAAATTCTTAAAAAAAGTGAGGGCACGGAAATGCTCGCACGACAACCCAGCCAAGCGAGCCCACGAATAACTTGCCCTCACGTTCCTTTTCACTTCCACCATATCACGAGTCGCTCGTCTTCGCTTGCTGGGAGGCAGCCGCCTTTTGTGGGTGGGCTTCACGACCGTGCACCTGGTGCGACAATGCAAGAAACCCTATACTTCGCAACGAACCCTTTAATTAGAAATTTGAACCCAGAATGCCGCCGAAACCGACGACAGGGTCTGCTGTGTGGACCAACGGGCACCACTTCGCGAACGGAATGGGAGGCATAGAAGTATGGCGAGACCCACCGGAAAGAGCCGCAAACAGACCATGCGCGCCCTTCGTCAAGTGGAGTGCTTCCACCACTTCTCATCTGACACTTTTTGCCATGCCCTCTACTAACACCCGCCTTCCATCGGACATTATTTGCCTTGATTCCTGCCATGCCCTCTGCTAACACTCGCCTTCCATCGGACATTATTTGCCGTGATTCCTGCCATGCCCTCTGCTAACACTCGCCTTCCATCGGACACCAAAGTTTCTGAGGCTGCCTAAACGTGTCAGCCAACTGTACCCAGAGATTTTAGGGTACGGCGACTTCTACTCTCGAGACTCGTCCCTACTATCGGCGGTGCTGCAACGCACCCCATTCTGTGCCCTCTTTCCACAGACTTCAGGTTATGCCCCGGTAACCTCATCTGTCCGGGACAGTCTCGCATTCCACCACCCACTTTCACCACATTTCCAACACTCCACTGACGGCTCGTTGTCGTTGGCGCGCAACTCTGCACCGACAATCACCGTTCAGCAGTTTCGCCTAACCCCCGTCCATCCGAAGAGGACTGCCTCCCATAGATACCACTGCGAACGTGTATAGGTTGCCGCACCTATTTTTCGTTGAGCTGTGGACGGACTCTAAAGAGAGAAGCAGCCGCGCAACCTGCCCCGAGTCTACGCCACCTCCGTCGACTCGGCAGAAAAGTACGGTCAGAAAATCGCAAATAACGTTTTCGTGCAGGCTCCGAATTGTTTTTCTTGTCTCTGCTGTGACAATAAGTTCGAAAAAAGAAGTCTCAAAATTTATTCGACGTACTTTAACGGCAGCAGCCGCAGCGGCATTTCCTCGCATCGTTCGCCGGCAACGTCGCGTACTCTAAGCGGCACGTTCAATCGGACCGGGGGAAACACCCGCGTTCTTCGCGACTTCACCACTCTGCGTACAGTATGCCGCTGGGTAAATCCAAAGGTTGCTGCGCCCCCCGATTCCTCGGCATTAACGTAGCACGCTTTCAGGTACGAAGAACCCGCAACCCCCGTCAAAATACATCCGTCCGGAGTGTTTCATTAGGGGTAAGAAAACCGTAACTGTAGGAAATTTTGGAATTGGTGAAAGAAATAAAAGAGGTGAAAGACTTGGGGAATTTGCAGAATCTCAATGACTGTCAGTAATGAACACTTTTTTCAAGAAAAGGGTGAACAGAAAGTGGACATGGAAGAGTCCAAATGGATTAACTACTAATGAAATCGACTTCATCCTCACTAACAGAAGGATAAGATGTACACTTGATATAGACTCGAGTAAATAATACAAAGGTCTTTGAAATAACAGAGGAGGAGAAAAAGCAGTATGTACTGGAACTTAAGAACAAGTTTGAGCTTCTACAGACTGCTCAGGACCAAGATATCGACGAGGAATATTACAACTTTCTGAAAGTGATAAAGCCCAAGAAACCTATAGGGAAACAGAAATCCAAAGAAGAAAAAATTAGTCAAGAAACACTTGTCATGATGAACCGAAGGCGACAAATGAAGAGCAAGATAAACACTGACAAAGAGAAAATTGAATATACTGAGTTACGCAAAGCCATTAGAAGGAGACTCGGAGCGGACATAAGAAGATAAGGACACAAGGAAAGTACACTGGGTGGACAGGAGACACCTACCTACCTAGTAAAGTGGTAGGCGCACCTTTCGCTCAGATAAGAGCAGTCACACGGCGAGGCATTGAATCCACTAGTTCACGAAAGCCTTCCACAGGTATTTTCATCCATGCTTGCTGCGCCGCTGTCCATAATTCAGTCGCATTCCTAGGTGGAGGATCCAAAGCTCAATGGACCTTTCCACAGAATCCCAAAGATGCTCTATAGGGTTGTTCTCCGGCGAAAGGGGAAGCCATTCCATGATGGTAAAATCTGCGGAATGCTCTTCAAACCATGTTCTAGTCACCGCGGCTCTGTGGGGAGGCGCATCGTCCCGCTGGAAGAGTCCATTGCCATGTGGGTGTACGACGACCATCAAGGATGCAGATGGTCTGCAAAGATGGACAAGTAACCAGGACCTTTCAGCGATGCGTCTAGACGTACCAGAGGTCCCAAACTGTACCAGTTGAACACGTCCCAGACCATTACCGACCGTCCATCTACCCGAACAGTTCGTTGTTGACATGACGGGTGCATAGCTTCGTGTGGTTTGCTCCAGATACACATCCTCCTGTCCGCTCGAAATAACTGGAAATAGAACTCATCGGACCAGGAAACCCGTCTCCGATCATCCAAGGTCCAGTGCCGATGTTCTTTCGCACAGTTGAGGCATAGAGTCCTGTGCCATGGCATTAGGAATGGGACTATGGTGGGTTGGCAGCTGCCATAACCTATTGTGTATAATGATCGCCTGGTGGTCCTGGTGGAGATGTTTTTGCCATCCTCCTCATTGAAGTTGGCGGTGATTTGTGCCACCCTTCCTCTCCAGTTGGCTGAAACAATGCGAAACAAACGTCGACAGCCACGTTCATCAACAACCTTTCTCAGCCCACAGCGTTGTCCACGATGAGATGTTATTCCGGTACACTCTTAATACTGTCGAACGGGATTAAGTGCAATTTCTGTACCATCACCGCGATAGAGTGATCCCTGCGTCGGGTACTCACTATCATCCCTCTTTCAAAGTCTGTTAACTCACGACGTTAACTCATGACATCGAATTACCGTCTACGTGAATGCAGTTGCCCAGGAACCAGGTGTCCCATGAATTCTGTCTTTTCAGTGTAGAAAGCATTAAGGGACAACACAGGACTTAAATGAGCAGTCATGAGCAGTAATGCAGGAAGACAAGCGATACTGAATCTGAAGAATAGTGATGGTGTACTTATAAAAAGCAGAGAAAGCATAATTCAAATAGCAGAAGACTACTGAAAAGTATTATTATAAGGAGCAAGGGAATGATGCCAGCAGTGGGGAAGATGGATCCCAAATTTGCAACACATAGGACATACCCGATATCCTTCCTGATGAGGTAGAACATGCATTCAAGAAAATGAAGAATCAGAAAGCCCCGGGGGAAGATGAAGTTACTGTAGAGTTGTTAAAATTGGGAGGAAAAGACGTGGTACAAAAACTGGCAGGACTCTTCGCAAAATGAATTAGAAAAGGTGTGATGCCCAAGGAGACAAATCAGAAATTGGAATTTTAGACCAAATGGAAATAATGGACCAAGTTGTTCAGAAGGGCTAACAGATTAGAAAGAATACTTGATGAGAATCAACCGCTAGAGAAAGCTGGCTTTAGGATCCATAGATTTGAATCCATGTATCACCTTCACGTAATATCACTGCTAATGGAGAAAGCAAATGATTATAAAACACCATCATGCCTTGCATTTGTGGATTATGAAAAGGTATTTGACTCCATACAGCATAAGGCGATGTTTCGGGCACTGGAAAGACAAGGCACAGATACCCCACATATTATGATTTTGAAGAAAATATATGAGAATGCTACCTCCTAGACAAAGACAGTAGCAATTTAAAATAGGGAAAGGAGTTCGACAAGGAGACACAATATCTCCGAAGTTGTTTACTGCTGCCCTTGAGGAAGCTTTCAGAAGATTAGACTGGTCGCAGAAAGGAGTCAATGTGAACGGAGAGTACCTAAACCATTTACGATTTGCAGATGACATTGTGGTCATAAGCCACGATCCCAAAGAATTAGAGGAAAATCTTAATCAGTTATGCAGACTTAGTAAGGATTTTGGACTAAAGATGAATATGGCTAAAACAAAAGTAATGATGAACAAGTATGCCATAGAAAGAGATATAATGATTCAAGGAGCAGGAATTGAAAAGGTGGAGTCATATATACTTATCTGGGACAAGTTATTAGCTGTAATAATGATAAATGGCTGGAAGTCAAGAGAAGAATAAATTTTGGATGGGTAGCATTCAGGAAATATAGTCACATACTGAAGAGCAATGTCCGAATTTGTCTGAAACGTAAAATAATCAACCAATGTATACTCCCCACCATGACTTATAGAAACGTGGGCACTCACCAAAAGAATGGAAGAGAAGCTGAGAACTACAGTGCGAAGAATGGAACGAATCATATTGGGAATCAGACTGTTAGATAAGAAGAGAAACACATGGATTAGGCAGCAAACTCAAGTAAAGGACATTCTTATCAAAACTAAAGAACTGAAATGGTCTTGGGCAGGACACATAGCTCGAAGACATGATGACAGATGAACTAAGAAAATAACAGAATGGTAGCCAAGAGGAGCTAGAAGAAATTCTCTAAGACGACGACGGAGATGGACAGATGAAATTCACGATTTCGTGGGTAATAAATGGACGGCCATTGCACAAAATAGAAGGAACTGGAAAGTTGTTTGAGAGGTTTTCATCCTGCAGTGGATTGAAAATGGCTGATGACGATGATGAACTCGATTATAAATTTTATAAATTTTGAATTAAAAAATTGAGAAAGATTTTGCAAAACTTTTTTTAAGATTTTTAAATTATTTTTATTATAAAAGTTTCTAGTTTTATAAAAGTACCACCTGATGAATAATTAATTCAAAAATATTAATATATTATTTTATAATCTAATTATAATTTAATTACTTTTATGAAAACAATGGCGCATTCCTAATATTGGCCATACATGCCAATTTGCTACACACGCTCCTTCGGTAGCCCAGTGGTCAGATCTGGATTGCTGTAGCCCACGCTCTTGGAATCAGAGGTTCAAGTCCCTGACTTGAATACGGTCGATCTACCAACCATCTGCACTGAACCAGCATGGCCTATTTCCTTGAACATCAATCGTTGAAGAGGCTTCCATCTGATAATGGCTGCAGTTTATTTGTATTTGTATTTTTTTTTTTTTTTTTAATTCAAAGTACAGTTGGATGGTCGAATTTTGGCAATGGGGGTTAGCATGAGTGGGTGCAGATTTTAATTATTTTGTTATTAATGTTTATGGTAAAATGCAGAGAAAATAAATGCTCACTCGAATCTGATGAAAATGTACAAATTAGCCTTGATCATTTCTTCCCAAATCGCGTTACAATGAAGGGGAATATAATACAAATAATCTTCGTTGGTACAGATAATTTCCATCACGAAAAGCTTCCTGGGGTTCACAAATTAACAGAAACTTCACATCAGGTCTCGAAATGTACCAGCGCGCACTGGAACGCTGTTTCGTTAGTCATACCAGTCGGTTATGTTATGTACACACTTGGTTATTAAAAATATTTTTATTAACGAGGTTCTGTTTCATAAAATTTGACATTTTAACCCGTGTTTCAATAAAGAGTTCATATAAATGGAGCAGATTAAGCGTCCTAGGGAATTATCTGTGTCAGATTAGCGTGATTAAGTCCGAATTATTGCTGGTTGTCCATCCAGAGATGGAGATGCGGAAGCCAGTTGGAAACTGGCTGGGGTTCAATGGCTATTTGTTCACTTATGATAAGTCAACACCAACTTGCATTAAAATGCACGTGACATCTATAGGTTGAGTTAGACAAACAGTTGGAGGTCAGCATCCTTTTCATGAATTATTTTGAGCATCTGATTGGGTAGGAACGAGCGTGGTAAAGCCCAGCCCTGTCGGATGTCATGATGAGCGTAGAGGTCGATTTTACACGTGAGGGAGGAGGGGGGAGAGGGTATGCACCATGAACATGTGTTTCGGATATTGCGCTCTGATATAATGCTCACCATTCATTTTGCAGTGAACACAAGTCTTTTATCTTTGAACAGAGGTGCTAGCACAAGATATAGCACAAGAGCAGGGTGAAGATGTAATCTGTAGGCTGTTCATATTATCAACCAAAATTGGTAAAATAATGGAAGAAACAACTTTGACTTTATTTATCTTGACTTCAATAACGCTTTCGATACGGTTCCCCATAAAAGACTATCGTATAAACTGGAGAAAATTGGGATTGATGGTCAGATCCTACGTTTGTTATTAATGGTTGGCTAACGATAGTAAGCAGAGAGTATTTATAAATGGACATACCTCAGGGCAGACCAGTATAGCAAGCAGAGTCCATCAGCAATCAGTGTTGGAGGCGAATATTCTTAACTTCCTTAATGGCAGTGATGAAGGCGTGCAGGTGAATTTGTCAAAGTTTGCCGATAATTTTGCCATGTTCTGGTTGTTTATCCTTTTGGGTAATTTAGCATATTTATGTAAAGCATTAACGCTAGCAAAACTTCCTATTACGGTAGGGTTATGATAATTTGCTAACATGGAGCCCACTGAGATTGGTGAGCCAACACTCTTACTGTTCACTTTAGCAAATCGAAATCGTAAAGTACTCGAATGATGGCGCAACAATCGCACAATAGAACCTCCCCCACTTATCTAGCGGCGGGGAAGGGTGAGAGCATCTTCTGTTCGACTAAGATTGATTATTGATACACGTGAATCATCGTTTGCTCCATCAGCAGGAACTATCAAAGCAGAATCCGATCGTTTAGTAGCATTCGCCTACTTGTCTGACCTTTTGTTTCGAGATGTTTTCTGTTCTCAAAAATGAAACAACAGTTTATGAGGTTGTCACTTCAGTAACGAGACCGAATTGACCATCAGTTTAGCGTTCTTTCTTCTTTACAGAACGTAAAGAGGGAAGATTCAAAAGACCACGTTCGAAATTGCATTGTAGGTGTGTACCAAATATTTCGACTCCATAACCTAGTTTACTGCCTTTGCAACCTTCTTCCCCTCCCCCACAATGCCCTATGTTAATTTTTACACATTGATAAATTTCGTAATTTTAAAACTGATAATTTTGTATCTCTGATGGTTTGCCAACCCCAAACAAAATGATACCGTTCTGGGGACTATCGCTTCTTGGGATGGGATGCATTCTGATCATTTATTTCTGATCCAAATGTTGAATCGGTTGCGCACGAGGGTCTAGCCACGAAACAAAGTGCGTCTATTCAAGCATTTAATTTGCAGAACACCTCGATAATTGCATTTAGATAGCGTTTGAGGGGTAACAGGGATTTACATTACATTGATAACATCGGAAACAGTTTTGCCCAACAGGCACGTGATTGGATCCGGTTTAATTTTGAACTGTCTCAATAAACACAATCAGTCAACTTCTTTTAGCGTCCCCGAAGTAGCTTGTTCCCCGTAATTTCCCCTTTTCTCCCAGCGACAGACTCACTAAGAACTTTGGTTAATACCTCTGAATGACTGCTTGGTAGAATTTTCGGTGAATAAGCAAATATCGTTTGAACCTCGAGGTTGGGGCGCAGTCGGAAGTCAACGATCTTTGTATCATTTGCTCACTTCATTAAATCATGCTTGTACGAGCTACCTGCACGAGTTAATCGATTTTTGAGGTAATTATGAAGCAGAATGCGCTTAGTGGTCATGTGCAAAGTTCATTGGCCGTCGCTGAGGGAACCGCTTGTCCTATGCAACTGCGCTGTTATCATTAAAGCTAAAGGCACTGCAGGAGTTGTTTGACTTGTGTCATCAGAGAGGAAAGGCCACGAAGAAAATGATAAAGACGTACGGATTACAACCCTCTCGGGGAACAGGAAATGAGGTCACTTACCCTTCTTTTTGAATTTTTATTTACAAACCGGATATGCAAGCCGCCAGCCACAAGCAAGATGCTTTACTTCAGCATTGTTCTCATTCTGGAATAAGAAATGTTTGTGCACAGGTCTCCGACCTTGTCGCTGCAGAGCAATTATAACAGCATCCCCATGTGGTATGTGGTGAGAAACACCTCAGACAGAGTGAAGGTCCTAGTTGTTAATATACATCTATACATATATACACCGGCCTTCTATTAATATGTGGACACCTGCATGTATCTAATTACAAGAAAACTAATAACGTATGCTGAAAGCTTTAGTCTTTACTACAGCCTTTGGTCTCCATGGCACACTCTTCACACACAGAAAAGACATCCTCCAATAGTTTTCGACATTCGGCCTTCAAAGTGACGACTAGTTCATCTCTGTTTTTTGGGCAGTCTGTCTTCACATGCACCCGACAACCTAATGCATCCCAAAGAATCTCTATAGGTTTAAGGGCTTCGGGTTGGTCCAGTCCAACTTTTCGACGCCATGTCCTCAAACCACTCCACCATAATCCAAGCAATATGACATGGTATGTTGTCCTGCTTTCTGGCGGTCGTTAGCTTTGGTAAAGGCACATGATGCAAGAAAGTAAGCTTATATAGTATCAGCCAAAAAAAAAAAAAAAAAAAAAAATCCTTCTCATTTTATCCATCCACTCGCTCCAAATGTTTGTCTAGTTCTGCCCTGAATCTATTTAAGTTACCAACTTCTTCAACGACAGATGGAAGTTTGTTCCAGCAATCAGCAACCCGCTGGCTAAAGGCAAACTTCCATACATCTATCCTACAACTGCCTTTCCTCAATTTGAATTTATGCCCTCTTAGGTGATTGTTCTGAGCAAGAGGAAGAATCCCATCAGCATTGAGCATCCTCAAACCATTCAAGGCTTTATACACATCAATCAGATCACATCACAGGTGCCTACTCTCCAGACACTGTAATTTGCAAAACTTAAACCTTTCTTCGTAAGAGCAACCCTTTGTTCCATTCACTAATCTTGTTCCCTTCACTAATCTTGTTGCCCTTCTCTGTAATTGTTCCAACAGCTCTACATCCTTAAAATGAGGCCTCCAGACCTGTATACAGTACTCAAGGTGTGGCCTGACCACCTTGTACAAGGGGATAATTGCTTCCTTTACCCTGCTAGAAAAATTCCTGTATATCATTGACAAGACACCATGAGCTACTCTTGTAGACCATCTGCACTACTTAGAAAACTTCATATCTGACTGCACAATTATCCCCAGGTTGTTTTCATTCTCTGCCACTGTCAGTGTAGCGAATAAACCGCCACAACAGCCAATGATACAGACCAATCGCCCTCCTCTCCTAACTGTTCTCAGTAAACTATTTGAGAGACTCATCTTCAGAATTCACAAGTATTATACAAACACAAACCTACAGCCCGACAACCAGTATGGATTCCTTCAGGAGCGCTCGACAGTAGATGCACTAAACAACCTGATAACATCTGCTCATTCCACACCTGAAAAATACTTCCTTGTAATTGCAGTTGACTTTGCGGGTCCTTTGACTCACTTTGGTGGACGAGCGTCCTTGGCAGTCTCAGGCAAGCACAGATTCCTCAAAATTTCTACTCCTGCATTAAAAGCTATCTATGTGTCAGTGTAGAGACTCCCTACTTTCTGATCATCCAGGGTGATCAGAAAGATCCACAGGGGATGCCTACAGGGCCCGGTCTTATTACTAACATTCTGAAACGTGGTCCTGGATGAGTTCCTAAATCAAGATCTTGGGCATATTAAGTCCCAAACCTATGCAGACGATTTGATCCTTTCCGTGCCTGGGCTGACAGGAACGGAAAGGATCAAAGCCCAGCTTGAAATTTCTGCTAACCAAGCACTCTGGCTTCTCCAAGAGTGGGCTACCCAGCACAACCTGAAAATCTCGGCTGAGAAAACCTCCAGCATCCTCCTGAAAGGGAACCTAAACTCAACCAGACCACCGCAGTTTAAGATCAATACCACAACCATCAAGCACCGCATCCAGCTTAAGCACTTTGGTGTAATCCTGGACTCAAAGCTTTCCTTCCTCCCACACCTACAGTATATCCAAAAGAAGATAAGAAATTACACAGCATTGGTCGCAAGGGTCACGCGCAGGGACTGGGGTTTAAACCGACGTACCTTAGTCCTATTTTACAAAGCAGTCTTTATTTCAGTCATATCATATGCTGCAGTGGTCTGGTATCACCGGGCAACTATTGTTACAAATCAGAAGAAATTAGCCACCATTCAAAGAGCAATACTACTTACCATCACCAGAGCCTACTTCACGATGAGCACTACTGCTCTCCAAGTCCTCGCTGGAGTCCTCCCTCTAGACCTTGAAATAATTAGATGCGGCATGTTGTATCATCTGTCCAAAGGAATCTCCACTACCACCATTAGATTCACCACTAACCCAGCAATCAATCGCAAGACAGAGAAAAGGAGCCTTCTCGCTCGGCCTGCAGCAGGCCTGGCAGAACAGATGGATGACATCCACTAAGGGAGCAATTACAAAGAAATTCGTCTCTGAAGTAACGTTGGCGTTCCCAAAAGCCCCAAGCTGGTTTTCCATTGGCCTGTATATAACGTACCTCCTCACAGGAAATGGGTCGATATAAGAAAAATTAACGTCTCTGGGCATCACAGATGATTCACGCTGCCACTGACGAATCTTGGCATCTTATAATGTATGACTGTCCTTAATAAGAAAATCTGAGATCTATTCTGATCAAACATTACTAATTTGACAAAGGACCAAGAACATATGCTAATTCATACCCATGACAATTATAAATACTTCACCACTTTTGCATAGGATGCCTTCAACAGACGAAGAGAATTAAGGAGCCTTTTAAACCACCAAGACCAATAACTTGAGACAGATTCTGGGCACCCCTCTCCAGTAGCATCAACCGCCAACCTCATCGAAGCTCAATTGGACTGAAAGTCACTTCCTTCATCTAAGTTCCATCGGGCTGATATCTGCAACTGAATCTGCAGGCAAGATCCCTGATCCCACTCGACTCCAAACCCAGACATTAGAGACACCAGCAGTTTCTCTGCCACAAGCCACATTCATTCCTCAGTTGGGGCTGAGGAATGATGGGTTTTGCACTTGTGGTGAATTGGAAACATCTATGCATATGATGTTAGATTTTGCAGTCTATGCTGATTTGAGACATGAATTGGAAGTTTCTTTGGGAAATCTTGTAAGGGGGACCTTGTGGACCCTATTCACAGATAAACGGTTATTTTCCTATTTCAATAATTATGTGGCCGCGGTTTTTAAAATAAGAGGTATCTAGCTCTTGACATTAAGATCAAAGAAGTAATTTTATATTAGACCTTTTTTTCAAGTGGCTAAAATATTATAAATTTTTATATTTTGAGTTGAGTTAAAATTTATTATTTTGTGTTATAAGTTGAATTCTAAAGACTATGATATGAACCCAATTAGCTTAAAACCATGGATAGGCTTCGGCCTGGGAAATGGATAGCTGATTGGAGGTTTAACGTGTGTGCCACAAGCCACATTGGCAATCAAACCGAGCACCCTAGTCTGGTTTTTTTTACTCTCCTTCCCGGCCGGGGGGGGTAGACGGTTCCTGTCTCATCCTCCCTGCCGCCCCTTCTTCCGCCTAGTGAGGCATGTGCTTGCCTCACTGACTTCCTGGAGTTGCCTTCTCTATCGCCCCCATACCTGTGTCTTTCCCTCCCAGCCTTTCAAGATATTCCTCCACCACTTGAGTTCTATGTGCAGAGGCGTTGTCGTGCAGGAAAAGAAAATCTGGGCCAGCCGCACCCCTAAAAATTCACATATAGGATTCGAAAATCTATTCTCGGTGCCTCTATCAAAACCATGAAGATGGGTGCGGCTGTTGATCATTATCTATATTGGAGAGATTATACCCTTTTCTTTTTTTTTTTTTTTTTTTTATGTGAACCCCAAACACGAGAGGTATTAGAACCTATAGTACTTAGTACCGTGCTTGGGTTGGAGGTTGAGAAGACGAAAGAAGATATTTGTTGACATTACACTTGAACTTCTGTAGACTGTAATTTTCAGGAAAGACATATGAAGGAAGGTTGTTCCAGAAAACGGCAGTTGAATGAATAAATGAGGAAGATGAAAAGTTGGTTCTGTGGGTTTGAAGTTGGACAGTAAATGGATGTTGGCTGGTGGCGGCACGTGTTCGGACTGTTTTGAAAGAGAGAGCGGGAATTATAGAAGCCAATTCAGAAGAACAGTGCCCAAGGAAGTATCTGTAGAAGAGGCATGCAGCAGAAACAGTGCGTCTATGAGAAAGCGAGTGGAGAGACTCTGTTAGAGATGGATCATTAATTAACCTAACTGCCCTCTTCTGAATGGAATCAAGAAGCCTGAGAGAGGTTTTGGGGGCACCACCTCAGATGTGGGAACAATATTCCATGGCAGGGCGGATTTGCGATTTATACAGAGTGAGCAGCTGTTTGGAAGAAAACTAACGCCGAGAGCGAAAGAGAAAACCAAGTTTTTTTAGATGCAGAGGAAGCAATATTTGTAATGTGCGTGTGCCAAGAGAGATTAGAAGTCAGGGTAATCCCCAAAAGAGATATATCCTTTTGCCTAGAAATCGGAGTGTCACTAAACATAAGCATAGGAGCAAAAGAATCCTTTTTGCGAGATATAAGACAAAACTGAGTTTTAGAAGGGTTGAAATCAACTAAGTTGTCTTTGCCCCACTGGAGGATTACCTGAAGATCGGCATTTAAGGAATTAGTAGCAGATTTTCGAGAAGTTGAAGCTGATTGAGCAGGACAAGGTTTCTCAAAATGGAAAGTTGAATGCAATGTGTTATCATCGGCAAAACTATGGATAGGATTTCCAGTCAATGGAAGAAGGTCATTGATATACAAGAGGAAAAGAGTGGGGGAAAGAACTGAACCTTGGGGGACACCGGCATTAGTGGAGAAGTTAGAAGACAGAGAGCCATCTACCATCACCCTCAGTGAGCGATCAGAGAGAAAACTGGATAACTAATTACTAAAAACAGTTGGCAAACCATAAGATGGAAGCTTGTTTAGAAGACCTTTATGCCAAACACGATCAAAAACCTTTGAGATGTCAAGAGCAACTACTTGTGTTTCACCGAACCTTTCCATTGAATTAGTCCATAAATGGGTAACATAAACCAGAATATCACCAGTGGATCGACACTGACGGAATCCATACTGGCGATCGTTGATCAGACGGAAGGTTTCTAGGTAGTTTAAGAGTTGGTGGTTAATTGATTTCTCCATTACTTTAGAAAGAGTAGAAGTAATTGCAATGGGACGATAATTGGATGGGAGGGATTTGTCACCCTTTTTAGGAACTGGCTGGATATGAGCAAATTTCCAAGCAGAAGGAAAAACACCTTTGGAATAAGAAAGTGAAAAAAGGCGGCAAACAATAGGAGTAAGTTCAGGAGCACAGGTTTTGAGAACAAGTGGAGAAATACCATTGGGACCTGGAGCTTTCTTAGCATCAAGATTCGTCAAAATCCTTCTGACATCCTTTTGACCGAAGACCCCAGGAGGCATTGAATGGAGCGTGTTGGGAATGGTGGGGGGTGTTTTACCAAGATCATTAATACATGAGCTGGAAGAAAAATGGGATGCTAGCAGGTCAGCTTTTTCCTTGGCTGAAGTGACAACAGAACCATCTGATTTGGACAGAGGTGGGAGCAGAGATGGGCAAAAGTTGCGGCCAATAGCTTTGGCAAGAGACCAGAATGCTCGGCTACCATTAGGGCAAGAAGCAAGTTTTCTACTCTTAGCCTGTTCAAACTCTAGTTTGGACTGATTAATAACTGCTTTACAATTGTTGCGAGCTTTGGTGTAGGCAGAAAATGAAACTGAAGAATTAGAAACAAGCCAATTACGATATGCGACGTTCTTCTCTTGGACAGCCTTAGCACATTTATTGGAAAACCAAGGTTTAGATAAAGGACGAGATTTTAAAGTGGAGTGTGGGATAAAGGATTCCATTCCTGCAAGAATAATTTCACTGAAACGATCTGAGCAAATGTTGACATCAGAAGTTTTGAAACAGTAATCCGACCAAGGAAAAGAAGAAAAGAAGTCTCGCAGGTCGTCCCATTTTGCATTCTTGTAATGCCAAACAACACGAGGTTGGGAATAGCCATGAGATAAAGGTTCCATTGGAGAAGAGACCATCACCAAGTTGTGATCTGAAGTGCCTAAAGGATCTCTCACTTCGACCGTGTACTTAGAAGGGTTGTTTGTGAGAAAAAGATCAAGCATATTGGCTGTATGATTAGGATTGTCCGGTATTCTTGTAGGTAAATGAACAATCTGTGCTAGGTCATTAGTAATTGCAAAAGCCTCAGCATCTCGACCTGCTGGTCAGTGTGACTAGAAAACGGAAGCCAGCTGGAGTTGTGAACATTAAAATCACCAAGGAAAATTACCTCATTCTTAGGAAAGTTGGACTGGAGAAAGTCAAGTTGCAAAGAGAGGAAGTCAAAGAGCTCCAAGTGGGTAGTGGAGTTGGGAGAACGGTAGAGACAACAGATGAATTTGACACAATGAGGTAGAGAGATTTTAAGCCAGAGAAGATCAAAGAGAGGAGATTCCAAATTGCCAAGTCTCTGACAGGGAATATCAGAACGGACATATGCACAAGTACCACGTTTGAGGCGAAAGGAATCATACAGCGAATAATTTGGGCATCTGAGATGAGCAGTAGTTGAATCAACCGATAACTGAGATTCTCTCAGAAAAAGTACATGGGGTTTGGCAGACTGCAAGTGGAAATGGACATCGTTGAGATTGGAATTAAGACCACGTATATTTGTGAAATGAATTAGGAAGTGCTTGGGAGGTTTAGATCTTTTCGCAGATAAGCTTGCTCTATTAGTTTGACAATTCATGGTGTATTCAATGGTAAGAAAAAGTGGATGGGACATGCTGTATGAAGTAATGAAATTTTTGGATATGGCCTACACGTGGTAAGAATATACCCAGATCCTTGACATAACGTGGCCTCGACAATGCTCCCCGTATACACACTACTCGGACTCCCTCCAGTCACTATCTGGCAAAGTAGAAGTAGCAAGATTAAACACTGGCTGATTCAGAAGCCTCCTAGAGAGTTACCGATAGTTTCGGTCCGGTGTACTAACTAGCGGCCGGCCTGCGAACACCGTTTTAGAGCTGTACCCTCGAAATGTAAGGAATATTGGATCTCGCCACGATGTTCATCATAACCTCAAAAGTCATCAATCATACTGCATGATGGAAGAGATAGGGAAGGGTTGTCTTCTATTGAAATAACGTCTAGAATCTGTTTGTAGACAGTAAAACAGAACTCAGCAGAACTGTACTCCATTTGTCAGGGCTCCAACTCATAGATGTTCATGGCACCAGTTTCGACGAACTCTGCGGTGGTTTGGAGTTAATGGGATTTAAACCATTGGCTTCCTCGCGTAGAGTCCACTTGTGAGCCTTTTAACACAGTCCGGTTGGAAATGTTTTCACCTGAGGCCGCAATAACCGCAAAAGACAGTTGATGATAGTATATCGCAGGGTTCCGGCTTGCTGTTATAGCGACAAAGCGGTCTGTTTTGGTTGAAGTAGCCCTCGGGCGACCCTGGCCAGCTCTTCTTGTAATGGTTCTTCTCTCCTGAAACTGCTTCCATAAAAAAAAAAAAAATGAAAAACAATTACATTAGGGTCATCCTGAAAGTTAATTCTATACCCAATGTGTATTGTGTCTGCAAATCGCGTGCGTTCTCTTGTCGATTTGCCTGTTTTGAAACTGCTTCCATAGTGTATAGTGTATAGTCTAACGGCACCAGGGGTTTCCCCCATCTCCGCGGGGGTTCTGTACAGTGTTCTGTATCACACCAATTGTGGTGTGATACAGAACACTGTAGAGGCCAGAGGTTTAAAAGTGTATGGATATTGTAGTGTGTAATGTTTTGTACCGTTGTTCATCTGGTCTTTTAGCCGTTGGGTCTCAAATGAGACCCACCGTTGCCCACACTGCACCTCGTGGAGGCAGACCAGGTACACCAGTATTTTAGAAATTTACTATTTACTCTGGCAGGTCCTGCCACCTAATTTCCTGAGATTTCAGTGGCTAGGACCTAAAAGAAAAAAAAAAAAAAAAAGTGGAGGGGGGTAGAGAAACGCTAGAAATTGGGTTAGGCCGAAAGAGATATAAGTTATGCGGGTTAGAGTTCATTTTTTTTTAAATTTTTTTTTATTTTAGTGTGGGGCTTGTGTAGTTTTGGAAGGGTCAAACGCTAGTCGCAAGATAGCTAGAGAGGGAAGGGAGACTGAAGACTGGGGGGTGAAAAGAAATATGGGGTCAATAGTGAAGATAACCCCAAAAGTCGGCGGGGCAGGCCCATGGCTCACCAGGTGAAGATAGGGGATGGCAGGGAGGGAGGGTACAAAGTAACCATCCCCTGCCAAGGGAAGGGAAAGAAAGTGAACCGAGTGAGGGTACCCGGTTCAGATCGCCTAATGATGTTTCGGCAGCAAACTGCACAATGTCTTTGTCAGGTCTTCGTATGCCATTCCTGGGACATGTTGTGCCGTCCGTGTGAGTGGTTAAGTCCAGATAATGACTCCAGTTTCAGCCAGTGGTCAGATCCAGGTTAAGTTAATGATTAGTTGTTCTTCGGATTGTAGCTGTTAGGTTTTTGTTTGGTTGACACATCTAAGGATCTTTATTATGGATGACGAGTGGTTAGTTTGTGGGAAAATTCCTGCTAAGGTTGTGGGTACGTTCTTCTTCTAGTAAAAAGATCCTGCGCAAACTGCGTTAAGGCTTTTTATAGTTGCCCTTGCTCTCCAGGAGATATTGTTCTTGGTTTATTGGCGAGAAACGTATTCTGGTTATTAAGAGGCAGAGGAGGTCTTCGTATAGTTGGCAGTGGTGCATGAGGTGCTCCCACGTCTCTGGCTGTCCACAGTGGTAGAGAGGGGTGTCACTCAATCCGAAACTGGAGAGTTTTGCTCTTATTGCGCCATGTCCCGTGAAAAGCAGTTCCGGTGAAAACCATTTTGGGCATTTGGGAAACACTAGTTGATTATCCGGTATGAATCTTCGGGTGACTTCCCCTTTTGTCGAAATCGTCCAGCGGGTTTGCCAGGCCTGCTGTAGGTGGGTGAGAAGGCGTTTTTTCTCGAGTTTACGTTCGTTCGCCGGATCATTTGTGTAGTCTAGGAAGGTGATTGCTTTGCCTTTGGATAGTTGATAAAGCAACCCACAGTGGACGATCTCAAGGTCCAGGGGGAGCACCCAAGAGGACCTGGAGGGCGTGGGTGCTTACAGTACAGCAGGCTCTCGAGATTGTCAGTAGGACTGAACGATGAATGGTCTCTAGCTTCCTTTTGTTTACTGCTGTTACCGCCTTGTGGAACCAGACTCCTGATGCGTATGTTATTGCTGGTAAGAAGACTGCCTTATAGAAGAGGGCTAGGGTCCTCTTCTTAAGCCCCCAGTCGCGACGAGTGACTCTAGCTATTAGTGCGGAGTATTTTTTGATTTTGCTTCGGAGGTAAGTAAGATGGGGTGTGAATGACAGATTTTTATCCAGCAGAATACCAAGATATTTAAGTTCGGTGGAAAGCTTAATTGTTGTTTCCTGAATCTTTATCTGGGGAGGCCTTCTGATATTGAGAGAACCTTTAAGTAGGATGGAGCAGGTTTTTGTTGGGGATATCTTTAAGTAGTTTTGGGTGGCCCAGTCTTGTAGGATATTTATAGCACGGTTTGCAGAGATCTCTAGTTGAGTTCTTGAGTCTGCCGCCAGCATCAGGATCAGGTCATCCGCATAGGCCTGTGACCTCACATTACCAAGGTCGAGGTTTAGAAAGCTGTCGAGCACCACGTTCCAGAGAAGTGGGCCAAGTACTGAGCCTTGTGGGCATCCTCTATAGACTGGTCGTGTGACTGAACAGTACGGAGCACTGACGGTTACTGTTCTCTTTGCAAGATAGGTTTTTATACAATTGTACAAATTAGCTGGTAGTTTTGCTTTCCGGAGTCTGCCGAGGACGCTTGGCAGAGCGATGGGCCGGTATGACTCCGGAAGGTCTTGTGGTTTTGTCGGATTCTTGAGAATAAGCCTTAATTTTGCAGATCTCCATACTGCTGGGAAATGGCCTGCTTCAAGGCAATGGTTGAAGAGGTTTAGGATCTCATTTTGGATGGTTTCAACAGCCTTCTTTACGATCTCGGGCTCCATCATAACTTCTCTTGGAGATTACTTGTTTTTTATATTTGTTGCAGCGGTGTCCAGTTCTTCCTTGATGAAGCTGTCTTCCACTTGGGCCGTGGTGTATGTGCTGTTTTCCTCACATAGTAGTATTTGCTCTGGGGTGCTTGGTGGCATGTGTTGATGGAACATGGCGTCAAGGATGTTATTTATAGATTCGGACCATGTCTTTGTATAGATGCCTTGTGGCGTCTTGGTGGCTGGGATGACTTCTCCCCTAGTGTCCAGACAACACTATGTGACACATTAAGCCAATGTGCTACCTCTACCTGGGGCTGCCCAGCTTCAAGTGGTCCAAGGGCCCGCCATCTCAAAGAATCATCTATATGACGATGACTTGCCATTCCGAGTATTGGAGATGTGGCTGTCCCTCTGAGCAAGCCAAAAACAGGAATTAAGTGATGTTTTAGCAGCCCGTGTTTTACAGGAATGAATAATTTGCATAATACTGTATGCCGCTCTGTAAGATGGTAGATCTGTTTCTATCGAATACACGGAATTTGCATGCCAGGATGCCTGTTGCATCAAATATTCGTCTTTGGCGACACTGTTCGCAATAAAATATTCATTAAAAACATTTTGTTGTGTTAATTTTGTCGAAACATTGAATAAAAGTTTCGGATTTTTTTGGGCAGTGAGTGTGGAATGTATTTAGAAAGGATGGACAAGATAAAAGGGGTGGGGTATTCTTCTTATCAAAAATTAATCTGAGCGCGACTAATGTCTCCTCAGAATCAAAACCTGTGATCAGAATCAGACCCAATATTGAATCGATGTGATGCAAAGTAGCTAATTCAAAGGTAAAATGAGAAGTGGGTGTATTACAGACCAAAATATTGCGAGGCGTACGACACGCGCCTCTGCATGCAGATGTACTATTTGAGCAGGCATTAATGGGTGATTTCAATTTGCCTCATCCATTGGAGTAAGTGGGAGATAAATCTCCCTGAGAGAAAAACAAAATGAAATAAAGTAGATGATTGTTATTTGCATAAGCGTATTAGAGAAAACGCTAAACGGATGATGATATTCTAGATCTGATCATTATCCACGAACCACGTAATATCTTAGGGCTCGTAGTAGAGAAACCATTAGCAGGAAGTGAACATACGTCGTTAGTTGGAAGATGGAGAAAGACGATTAAAGATAAAGCCAATTAAAGATAATTAAAGGTAAAGACACGGGATTTAATTTTAATAAAGCGTACTACAGTTTGAGATGGAACATGGCCTCTATCAACTTGGCAGTTAGCGGACTCAGAGTCAATACATTACATTTATGGAATATTTTTTCCTAATATTTTCAACATTCTAATTCTAATATATTAATATTATAAAATATTAATTCTAATATTTTATAACACGAGGCTTACAGCCCTAAAGTGCTCTATAATTCTAATATTTTAAAGAAACAGTCATAGAAAAACTTACGTGTTTTATAAACTAAGGCATATGTTTTCCAAGCCAAGGAATGGAGTTCAGGGTCTCTTAGGATTGAGAGGACACGATACAATGCACCCATCACGGCATGCTACTAGGGGTACCACGTGGATAGTAATATAATAAAATAAAATTACGAGATAAATAATGATAATAAAAAAATAGCAAAACTAATAAATAAAATCAAATCCATGAACGATTTCTCCATACATCTAGATTACAGAATTCGTGGTTCACAGAATACAGTGGCACAGATAGAGTTTTTTCACAGTTCACATTCGTCTCCCTGCTAGGTGGGGAGCAGATCACTTGCTATTGTGAAGCTCCTTCTTCTGTACTGCTTGTCCCAGGCAAATTGGTACAGATCAACGTCCGGCGATTGTATCATTGTTAACACTTTTGTGGGAAGGAATCTTTCAGACATGTGCAGTCTCCCATGGGTCGAGCACAACTGTGGCATCGCTCTCAGCGCAGGAGAAGGAATTCTCCAGCGGATCACGTCCCAGATGTTGGGACAGAGATCTTCCCCGTGAGCGTCTTCACAGTGAAAGTTAAGTATCTCTTTTTTATCTTCACTGGCAATCGTTCCGAGAGCCGTGGTCATCACTGTAGTTCGCTGCTGTGTGGGTAACTGAGACTTCCATCTGGCCCCAAAACTCGGCTGCATATAATAGCTTTAGTTTTGGTAGCTTTGGTTGCAGAACCCCAAATTTCTGCTCTGTAGAGGATGCTTTGGAAGATGACGGTCTAGAAGTATCCCTTGGTAGTGGCTGAGTTTGTGACATACAGAAGGTGCTGTTTCGCGATCTAGCAATTTCGGCTCATTTGGAGGAATAGATGTTCAAGTTGGTAGAATGTTTGGGTTGTTTATGTGTAGATATTTCTTTATATCTGTGCATCGATTGACCAACATGTACTTGTGATTTACCGCCCCCGGTCTAGACTAGTACAGCTTCCCCTGATTAAAATTCACTGATACATTAAACTTTCAAAGCTCTAACATTTCGAATAGCTAAATGATGCAACGATATTTGTGCTTCCTAGTTCCTCTCTTATCAGTGACAATAATTCCCTTTCATTTTAGTGATCACGTTCAGGGCCTAACACATTTCAACTAGGTCCTTCCCCACATAATGCCAATGGATCCAGCTTAAGGATGTTAGTTTCTGATACAGAGGAAAATGACTTTTTAAACTGTAGTTGAAAATGTTCTAGAAATCATGAACAGGATGATGCCACGTGCCTTCCTAACTGCTTGTACACACTTAATGGAAAAGCTGGTATCTTATTCCATCAGAACCTTAAGTCTTTTTCGTATCGATTCACTTTCAACTGCTCCCTCCCCCTTACTAATAATTTATAGAGTTCAGTTCCTCAGAGGAAAAACAAAGTCGCGTAGCTCGCTTTGTTCTTACTGACTGTATCCTTCATATCTACCCTTCGTTTACAGATCTGATTTCAATTACCACTTTCATACTGTTAGCACGGTGTTTTATCCTGTCGAGTGTGAAGGAAACAATGATGGCGGTAAACAGAACACAACATTCTGAGGGGGGGGGGGGGCGGAACATCATTTGCCGTAATCCTTGAGATGGTGCAGTGCCCATTCTTGAGGAAGATCAATGAATGTTCCATCAATAAATACAATTATTTTATTGTAAGTTCATTTCATTGGCACTATCTACATTTGGGGATGATCATCCTGACAGAAGAAACAAGACATGCCTCCTTGGTCATGACACATGGAAGCAGTGGTCGGTCTTACTCACTCTAAGAGATCTCTGGAGTAATTTTGATGCTGAGGTTTTTAAATCTGAGGTAGATAAATCTGCTCCTTGTAGCGTCCAAATCCAGTTTCTCGTGCAAAGATGCTCTCATAATTATGGTTAAGGGTTTTCTTACTTCCTTTGCTGCCTCCATGGGAGTAAAGTTGCTCTAGAAGAGACGGGAGTCACCTGCACAGTTAATTTGGGCACCACGTTCATGTCGTGATGTTTCTTCGTTCTTCCAAATGGTGTTTTAAATGTTTGGGAAGGCATGACTAATGTTTTGTTTGGTAGAAAATTGGTCCGTGATTTTTGAAGCGTCCCACCTGATCAACTTTCTGGCGGTTTGTCGATAAGATGCGCGTGATTGTCTTTCCAGATTTCTAATGGGAAACCGAGGTTAAAGTCGAGACATACCTCCTTATTTACACGGTACAGAAACATCCCGTTACAACGAAGATGTATTAACTAAGGTTTCTCTTTAACGAAAATATTTCTAGGTCCTGGCGAACTTTTGTTATAATAACGAAAGGCGGGCAGCGCTTTGTAAGTCTCTTTTTCGATCAATAAAATGAAATGGATTTCGGGAAAAAATCAGTACAACGAATTATTTCGAAGTGCAATTAATCGTCGTGTGAATACGTTTACAACGAAAGAAAAAAATTGTGCGAAAGATCTCATGGGGGAAAAAAAGCTTAAAACTATTAAATGACGTGGCAAAAGAATCCAGATATTCTATTCGTACGAGGGGGTATCAAAAAGTTCGTACCCTTACCTAGAAATAATAGCCCTAGAAAGGCGAAACTTCGCAGAAACTTTAAACCTTTTTCTGTGCGCCCTCCATGGACAGTAACACATTTCTCCCATCTATGGATCAGTTGTTTATCGATCAGATGGATAATGCCTTGATCATAGAAGTCCGCACGTTTTGCTGGAAACCACGAATCCACTTCATTGAGACTTCCTGAAACGAATCAAAGCGGCATCCACTCATGTCTTTGACATATCTTTAGTCTCCGGATCATAGGTACACAGCATTCATCATTTGTCACCAACCGATCAAAAAAGTTCTCAACATCCGTATACAGTGGTGTGTAGAACCTAAGGACCAACACTATTTCTAAAGGTTACAACCACAAAATCTTTACTTAAGGTACTTTTTACTGATGAGAGTAGATTCAGTCTCAGCAGCGATTCTGGAGATCAGCTAATCTAGCGAGAGGTTGACACACGGTATCACCCCACAAACATCACTGAAAAGGATCGATATGGAGGTCAAAGTGTTCTCGTCTGTGGAGGCGTTATCTACGATGGACATACACAACTCCAGATACTGGAAGGCGGTACTGTAACCGATGCACGCTACTGTACTGAGGTAATCCTTCCCCCTGTGCATCTGTTCCGAGGTGCCATTGGCCCCGAGTTCGTATTTAAGGATGATAACGTCATACCCCATCGCACTGCAGCTGTTGATATGCTTCTGGAAAGTGAGGACATTGTTCGTATGGATTGGCCTGCCCGTTCCGCTGATTTAGAAAATGTTCACCAGCTGAAGATGGTGCTGGCAGAGGAATGGACGATGTTACCACAAGAACTTATCAACAACATTGTTCTAAGTATGGACAGGCGGTGCAAACCTGCATCGACATTAGGGGTGGCCATATCTCCTACTGAGGACCACCTCTTCCCTTTGTTCGGTCTTTGGCAGTGATGCACCTGTACCATGGCAGCCAGTGCTATGTTGCCATTTTTGAATAAAGTCCCTCTGTACCGTTTTGCTTCCGTTGTTGTGTCGGTGTTTTTTCCTTCATTATTTCTGTACCTCACGAGGTTCCTTTGGTATGCTTTGCCCATATCGAGGCCAGTCCTATGAGAAAACTTGACTGGTCCTGAAATTTTGCACGCCAGTGTATTAGACAAATCCAACCAGTGGCGGATCCAGAAAAAATAACAAGAGGGGCACTATTTGTGACAGGGGGTCACCATTCTGCACACAATGAAAAAAAAAAAAAAAAAAAAAAGTTTTTTTTGTAGCATAAAGGGAATTTAAATGCTTGGTGTATATTTACCGAAAAAAGAAAGGGGGGCACATTCCCTGGTGCCCCTACCCTGAATGCGTCACTGAATCCAGCAGTTGGCGAGAACATTGCGTTCGGCATTGCTTCTGCAATTGCTTCAGCAATCTTGGAAAACATCGTGCGGAGAACTTAGACATGTGCCGATAGTCATGTAAAATGCTGTGGACAGACTCATATCCAATTCCCATTGCATTTGCGATCAAATGAATTGTCACACGTGTCTGTTACTTAGCACCGGATGCTCAACATTTGCAACCATCTCACTGTCCATGGATGTTGATGGCCTTCCTTCTCTTGGCACGTCAAAGACCCTTCCGTTTCCACTTTTTTTTACAGTGTCAAGGATGGACAATTCTGCCCATACACAGCTTTCATTTCTTCGTAAATTTCCTAAGCTTTCTTGCCCTGCAAATGCAGGAACTTAATCACTGCTCGATACTCTGCTTTGTCTACCGTAGCGTCCTTCCGCGCTTCACTTCTGGTGTACGATCACCTACGGGAATGAAATTTCACATGTTAGTTATTGAATACGTAGACAACTTATATTAAAAACGGCATCTTTCTACGGATGTTTTATCTAGGTCAGGGTACGAACTTTCTGATACCCCCCTCGTATGTCTAGATTCTTTTGCCACGCAATAGTAAGACTATCGGGATTGTTTCTGACACATAAGGATGGTTTGTTCTCATCAATCAGCGGTACAAAAGTTCGATTCCACATTTCTTCTGCTGCACCAAAATTGAATTTTAGTATTAATGCGAGGAAAAAACAGTCAACTGTTTAAATGTCATTGAAACGATTGGTATTGTGATTTTACTGATACAACACGTCCTCTTAACTTAAAGTTCATCGCGCAATTTGTATTTACATCGTTTTATGCTCAAACGATTTTCAGTTACTTCTGGTATATTTATACACTAGTGTGCAAAACTTAAGAACCAGTCAGTAGATTCCGCCTGTAGCTTCTCGTAGGAGTGGCCTGGATATGGGAGAATCATATCCAAGGAACCTCGTGAGGTACAGAAATAATGAAGGAAAAAACACCGACACAATAATGGAAACAAAATGGTACAGAGGGACTTTATTCAAAAATGACAACATAGCACTGGCTGCCATGATACAGATGCATCACTGCCAAAGATGGAACAAAGGGAAGAGGTGGTCCTCAGTAGGAGATATGGTCACCCCTAATGTCGATGCAGGCTTTGCATCGCCGGTCCATGCTAAGAACAATGTTGTTGATAATTTCTTGCTGTAACATCGTCCATTCCTCTGTCAGGGCCATCTTCAGCTAGTGAACATTTTCTGGTGGGTGTGGACGTGCCGCTAGGAGTCTCCCCACAGCGTCTCCATATGGCGTTATCATCCATAAACACGAACTCCGGGCCAATGGCACTCGGAACAGACACACATGGGGAAGGATTACCTCAGTTCACCGGTTACAGTACCGCCTTCCAGTATCTGGAGTTGTGTACGTCCATTGCAGATAATGTCTCCCCAGACGAGAACACCTCAACCACCATATCGATCCCTTTCAATGATGTTTGCGGGTAATATCGTGTGCCACTCCTCGCCAGATCAGCTGACGTCCAGAATCGCTGCTGAGACTGAATCTACTCTCATCTGTAACGAGTACCTTATCCCATTGCGTACTGTCCAATCCTTGTATTCGATGCACCACCGTAAACGGTGTCTCCGATGGGCAGGTGTTAAAGAGAAACAGCGTACTGGCCATCGGCCAAACAGTCCACCTTTGTGGAGTTGACTGGCCACAGTAAACCGCAATATCCTGCGTCCTGTGCACTGGTTTGCAATGGATCCAGCTGTCTGGTGTCGGTTTCTGTTGGCCTGTAGGAGTATATAGCGGTCATCATTGGGCGTTGGATTTCGTGGTCCACCACCACTGGTCCTTCGAACAGCTGTCCCTGTCGTTCTGAAGGCCGACCACGCACGTGAGACGATGCTATGGGCGAACCGAAACTCTACAGCCACACTCCTCGCACTTCGACCTCCCAATTATTCGACCCCGGGTAAAGTCAACCAGATGTTGTCTACTGGCCATTTCGTTGTCTGTAGCACTGTATGAAACCAATTGAACATTTGTAACAATCGTGCTCACCATTCGGTAATTTGCACATAACTGCTGAACTGCTGCTTTTATCTGTTTATGTGAGCCCTCTCATCACGATTCAAATTTTTGCATGTGCACCAGCTTTCTACTAAACGACCAAAGTAATGCAAATCGCCACAGGCTGTTTCGTTTGATTTTGTGGTTGTAACCTTTAGAAATAGTGTTGGTCCTTAAGTTTTGCACATCAGTGTACATACTCTCTGGAAAAAGTATTTGGCCATCCCTGCTTTCCTACTTCCTTGTAAATGCCTGGATAAAAAAGCAACTCTGATTGTTATATGTATAGAGAGAGAGAGAGAGAGAGCTGGAAGCAGTTCTTTTTCAGAGGCTCCTATCTCTCTCTCTCTCTCTCTCTCTCTTGCCCTTTTCGCATCCTCACGTTTCCACTACATAAAGAGAAATTTTATTGAGCGAGGAGGCTCAATGCTGCTGCTGCACCTGCCTAAAGTCAGGTTTGGGTGTTTGTAAGGAAGGCGCATGAGTCGCACAAGTTTGGCAGGTAGAACCTAACTGACCGATTTCGAGAGGGGTTTGTCTGTTGTCATATATCTGGCTTCGGGCAATTACCGACAGCCTACGCCATCCGAAATTTACGTCGGTGATGTTATCATGAAATGGAAGGGAGAGAGTTTTACCAGCACCAGCAATGCAGAGGAAGACAGCCTAAGGTCTTCCTGTGCAATCTTTTTAGCCATTCCAGCAAAACATCGAGCAGGAGTTAAAGGCGCCAATACGAGTTGAAATAAGACTAGGTATGACAGCTACACCGTCTTCATGGGAGAAGGGTGGAAGGGATGCATAAACTAAACATCATCAACCGTAATCAGTGGCCTCGCACTGATCGGGCGGTTAAAGTGCCGTCCTGGAAACCCAAAGTTCGCGGGTTCGAATCCCGCCTCGGACTTGAATATCACGATGGTGCCGCACACTCCGGTTGGATCTCACGGCCACGATACACGAAGGAAGCAGGGAAAAACTGGTTCCTTCACTCACATCATACGATAAAAAAAAAGTGGCCTCGCCTTGCAAGGTGCAACGAACTAAGTATTGGTCCGTAGAGCAGTGGAAACCGTTTTGTTGGAGCACCGAATCGCATTACACCCTCTTTCGATCAGATGTGGATACCCGAAAAATGTCTGCTACCAGCGTGCATTTTGGGAACAATGAAATTCGGATGAGGTAGGTTTATGGCCTGGGAACCTATCCTACAGTGTTATCAAAGTTGAATCTTTGCAGAGAATATGAAAACCGAAGGCTTCGGTAATTGCTTCCAGCGATGTAGCAGTTCTTTGAATCTAGACCTCACTGAATCTTTGCTTCAAATGGATAAGGCTCCTCACTATAGCACCAGTGATGATCGATATGGTTCCTGGCCATCAATGTATCAATAGTTTTGAATAAACAGTCAAATCCTCTGCTTGCACCTTCACGATGGTGGGACCGTTAGTAATCCAGGGTATAACTTCCATTCACAAATAGATGGTTGGTGCCCACCCAGGTATGAACCAACATAAGCAGGGGTCGAGGTGTGGCGCCCACACCACATGGAGGAACGCCGCCCCTCTATGCTACCAGGCAGTACTAGGTGGTAGATGACTCTCATCAACCGGTGCAATACCACCACTTTGCTTATTGGAGGCTTGAAGTGGTGGAAACCATGTTTAGTCCCTAGAGCTAAGTTCCAGTCAACCCTTACCCATCTCTTCCATTATGCAGTATGACTGATGAATTTGAGGTTAGGATGGACATCATGGTGAGATCCAATCTGCCTTACATTTCGAGGATACAGCTTTAAAACGGTGTTCGCAGGCCGGCCGCTTGTTAGTACACCGGACCCACCTATTTGTAACTCTCTAGGAGACTTCCTGATCAGCTAGTGTTTGATCTTGCTACCTCTACTCTGCAAGATAGTGACTGGAGAGAGTCCGAGTAGTGTGTATGCGGGGTGCATTGTCGAGGCCACGTTATGTCAAGGATCTGGATATATTCTTACCACGCCCAAAAATCAAATCACATCCAAAAATTTCATTACTTCATACAGCACGTCACACTTACTTTTTTTTACCATTGAATACACTATGAATTGTAGAGCAAGCTTATGTGCGAAAAGATCTACACCTGCCAAACACTTCCTAATTCATTTTACGTGGTCTAAATTCTAATTCCAATATACGTGGTCTCAATTCTAATCTCAACGATGTCCATTTCCACTTGCAGTCTGCCAAACCCCTTGTACTTTTTCTGACAGAATCTCAGTTATCGGTTGATTCAACTACTGCTCATCTGAAATTCTCAAATTATTCGCTGTATGATTCCTTTTGCCGCAAAGGTGGTACTTGAGCCTATGTCCTTTCTGATATTAGCTGTCAGAGACTTGGCAATTTGGAATCTCCTCTCTTTGATCTTCTTTAGCTTAAAATCTCTCTACCTCATTGTGTAAAATTCATCTGTTGTCTCTACCGTTCTCCCAACTCCACTAATCACTTGGAGCTCTTTGAGTTCCTCTCTTTGCAACTTGACTTTCTCCAGTCCAACTTTCCTAACAGTGAGGTAATGTTCCTTGGTGATTTTTCGGGTAAGGGAAGCGCATAGGATGATAGGTTTAATTTCCTTTTTATTTATTTTTTATTTTATTTTTTATCATTATTATTTAGTTATTTATTTTTTTGTTTTTATCATTGTTTTGTTCGGATTTTTTTTTTTTTTTTTGGCTGGTGCAGCATAAGCCATAGGCTTTCTTGCACCATGCGGCCGTTACTAATACTAAACAGTCCAAACTAGAGTTTGAACAGGCTAAAAGTAGAAAACTTGCTTCTTGCCCTAATTGTAGCCAAGCGTTCTGGTCTCTTGCCAAAGCTATTATTGGCCACAACTTTTGCCTATTTCTTCTGCCACCTCTCTCCAAACCAAATGGTTCTGTTGTCACTTCAGCCAAAGATAATGCTAGCATCCGATTTTTCTTCCAACTCATGTATTAATGATCTTGGTAAAACACCTCCCACCATTCCCGATACGCTCCATTCAATGCCTCCTGTGGTCTTCAGTCTAAAGGATGTCAGAAGGATTTTGACGAATCTTGATCCTAAGAAAGCTCCAGGTCCTGATGGTATTTCTCCACTTGTTCCCAAAACCTGTGCTCCTGAACTTACTCCTATTCTTTTCCGCCTTTTTTCACTTTCTTATTCTAAAAGTGTTTTTCCTTCTGCTTGGAAATTTGCTCATATCCAGCCAGTTCCTAAAAAGGGTGTCAAATCCCTCCCATCCAATTATCGTCCGATTGCAATTACTTCTACTCTTTCTGAAGTAATGGAGAAATCAATTAACTGGCAACTCTTAAACTATCTAGAAACCTTCCGTCTGATCAACGATCACCAGTATGGATTCTGTCAGTGTCGATCCACTGGAGATTTTCTGGCTTATGTTACCCATTTATGGACTAATTCAATGGAAAGGTTCGGTGAAACACAAGTAGTTGCTCTTGACATCTCAAAGACTTGATCGTGTTTGACATAAAGGTCTTCTAAACAAGCTTCCATCTTATGGTTTGCCAACTGTTTTTAGTAATTGGTTATCCAGTTTTCTCTCTGATCGCTCACTGAGGGTGATGGTAGATGGCTCTCTGTCTTCTAACTTCTCCACTAATGCCGGTGTCCCCCAAGGTTCAGTTCTTTCCCCCACTCTTTTCCTCTTGTATATCAATGACCTTCTTCCATTGACTGGAAATCCTATCCATAGTTTTGCCGATGATAGCACATTGCATTCAACTTTCCATTTTGAGAAACCTTGTCCTGCTCAATCAGCCTTAACTTCTGGAAAATCTGCTACCAATTCCTTAAATGCCGACCTTCAGGTAATTCTCCAGTGGGGCAAAGACAACTTAGTTGATTTCAACCCTTCTAAAACTCAGTCTTGTCTTATATCTCGCAAAAAAAGATTCTTCTGCTCCTCTGCTTATCTTTAGTGACACTCCGATTTCTAGGCAAAATGATATATCTCTTTTGGGGATTACCCTGACTTCTAATCTCTCTTGGCACAAGCACATTACAAATATTGCTGCTTCTGCATCTAAAAAACTTGGTTTTCTCTTTCGCTCTCGGCGTTACTTTTCTTCCAAACAGCTGCTCACCCTGTATAAATCGCAAATCCGCCCTGCCGTGGAATATTGTTCCCACATCTGGGGTGGTGCCCCCAAAACCTCTCTCAGGCTTCTCGATTCCATTCAGAAGAGGGCAGTTAGGTTAATTAATGATTCATCTCTAACAGAGTCTCTCCACTCGCTTTCTCATAGACGTACTGTTTCTGCTGCATGCCTCTTCTACAGATACTTCCATGGGCACTGTTCTTCTGAATTGGCTTCTATAATTCCCCCTCTCTCTTTCAAAACAGTCCAAACACGTGCCGCCACCAGCCAACATCCATTTACTGTCCAACTTCAAACCCACAGAACCAACTTTTCATCTTCCTCATTTATTCATTCAACTGCCGTTTTCTGGAACAACCTTCCTTCTTACGTATTTCCTGAAAATTACAATCTACAGAAGTTAAAGTCCAGTGTCAACAAATATCTTCTTTCGTCTTCTCAACCTCCAACCCAAGCACGGTACTAATTAGCACTATAGGTTCCAATACCTCTCGTGTTTGGGGTTTACATAAAAAAAAAAAAAAAAAAAAAACCGGCGCAGAGCGCCAATTTTGACATATGTGGTATGAAACGGAGTGTTAAGCGAGGAGGGGGTTGAGATCAACACGGCCCACATCGGTTCAATTGAAGCTAGCTACATGTATGTGTGTGGAAGGGATGTGAATTTACGATTGCCTTCTGTTAAGCACCTGCTTTCTCTGAAGGCTATCCTTTCAGGAGGCGGATTTTTTTTTTTTTTTTTTTTTCAATAGATAGTGTCACTTCTAGTTCGTATGTCGTAATGGACAACGGAAGACTGAAACGCTACTGGAATGACAGATGTCTGAAAACGATGTGCCCGAATACTTTTTCGAGAGTATGATATATGAGCCATAATTCTGATAACTTTCTGTCCATCTGCTTTCACATTTTCTCAGTTAAATAAAGTTGCCTATTTAAAGAGAGACCTAAACTTTGTTTCACTGCTCCGCGTTTAAAAAAAAAAAAACATTTCACTCGAACACCCACCGTCGTCTTATCGCAATGTGGCTGCCAAAGATGCATTTGCATAACTCCTTGATCCTTTGCTTCTGTTACCTGTCTAATAGAATATTGGTTCGTTCGGTTCAGAACATTTTTGAGCATTTACTTCTAATTGTCAGTTAGTGTCTATCAAGAGAATTATAGCGTTCCGAAGGGTGTGGTATCTTTTGAATCATCTATTGCCATCAATTAAACCGATGAGTTCATTAAGTGCTCACAGCTATTCCCGTGTTGCGCAGGCTGAAAAAATCCACACTGGTGGTGGTGGAGTCCTTTCCATATACACGAAAGAAGTTAATTGCAACCCACACTGAAAGCTTTTAAGAAACAATTCTAGTCTATTTCGGGATTCAAACCCAAAGTCAGACCGTTTTAAACCTCTGAGAAGTTGAGTTCTGTTTCTGCGGAGATTTCCTTCCTGTTGTTAAGAAGCCATTTTATTCAAGATCCAACGATGGGCCAGAGGTTTTCTAGATCCACCTTTTTTCTTAGATCCTCTAAGTTGGAGGAAAATTCTGTATTTTATGACTGTATAAGATGAATGACACACTTCTCTCGCTTAATTAATGTTAGCTGAACGGAACTTCAGGTATTTCAAACTTTTTTTTTTTCCAAAATTGGGCTGTCCCTTAGTCATTTTCCAATTCACACTGAGAACTACAAACTTGAAAAGGTATACAAGCGTTGACAATTTACCGAGACGTAGATTGCTGAAAACAAAGTCTGATGAATTCATTTATTATATTTATATAATAAAAACGAGGAAGTATTTTATTATATTGACTTCGAAATTAAATTGCGCAAAATATTTTTCCATAAATTGACTGTGGTCATCCTGTGTTACGATTATTATTAGTCCAACTTATGAAAGGCGACACTTGCAATATTAATTAAGAAACTTTCAGATTTTTAGAAATTTCTGCACAAGTTAAAACGGCGATAATTGTAGAGGAGAAATCCCTTATGAAGGGGAGGGGGAACAACTTATTTCACCTTTCTCCTTGGACCCAAGATCGGATTGTATTTTTCGGAAGAAACTTGATGTTAGCAGGCAGATTGAATTCTGTGAATGATTAAATTATGGTGCAGTTTTCAGAGAATTACGCTATGAAATAAAATAGTGAAAACATCTTCAGAGAAGAAAATTTATGTATGGACTTGATTTTTTAGCCGACTCTTATTCTAATGAAGTTATTTTAACACCTCACTGGGAGTTAAAGTCTGAAATTTATCACAAATTCAACTCCTCACAATGCTGAAACCTTGTCATAAATGTGTTGTTTTTAATACTAAAGAATATTTTTATGATCTTGTCCTTGGGTAACTCAACCCCACCCCCGTAAAGTTAAATGAAGGCAAAAAGCAACTTTACAGTATTAGACATAAAAAAAAAAAAAAACATCACTATCCACCTCTCCAGTCCATCCGTTCTAATAATGTCTAATTCTTCCTTAAATATGTTCGAACTGCCCACTTTCTCAATACCAGAAGGTTGTTTGTTCCAACAATCAAGTATTCCCAGACTAAAACAAATTTTCTCACATCTACCATACCGCCATCCTTTTTTGATTGATGTACCTTTGAGTGCCTTGTCCGAGAAATAGAATACCAACATTATTATGTTTACTCAATCCATTTAAAGCCTTAAATACATCGTCTCCTCGGAAGTGCATCGTTTCCAAGAGCTGCAGTTTGCAGACCAAAGTCTCTTGCAAGATTCTTTGTGTTCTTGACTAATCTCGTTGCTCTTCTGGCTGCACCCTTCCCAAAAGATCCATATTTTTCTTAAAATAACGTTTCCAGACCGGTATGGAGTAGCCTAATCATTGCCCTATATCTGGGATAACTTGGGTCTTCCGGGAAATTTCCTTGCAGACCTTAATGAATTGTTCTAGCAGTCTGTCCGCAATGCTCAGAGAACTTGATGTCGGACTGTACAGTTCCCCCTAGGTCTCTTTCGTTCTCTACCACCTTTATTGCGGTACCATCACACCGATTGATCACAGAGGATCAATCCTCTCTGATCAATCCATTAACAAAAGCATGCTCCGAGTTCCGTATAATTCTATTCCTGTTAAGATGGAATATGTCTGTCTGGTATGTCAGCAATGGCATATAAGTAACACACAACACACGCTTTTTCTTTTCTGGAATTTATGTAAAAATTTGAGAAATATTAACATACATGAAAATAATGCATTAACAAAAACTGGAAGGTTATGTACACAACACTGAATGAAAATTTTTATTTCAAGTGTTCGAAGAGTGGCATCGGCAAGCTAAAGCCAGGCCAAGGAACTTTTCTGGTAACACAAATGCACAAACTCAGCTTAAACCATATTTAAAAAAACCAAAACGTTCGGTGTCAGCGCTTTAACAGCTCTAGTAACCATAAGAATCACAAGTGATATGTCTTTCGGGAATGTTAACAATAATTAACTCAGTTTATAGCGCGTTTCTTTTGGGTGTTTCTACCAGCTTCGTAAGGCAATCGGGGATACGCTCCCTCTGCTTAACTGTAAATCACTGCGGTGATGAACAGTTGAGCAAACAGCGCGAGAAACACGTAGACCCATCCTTAAGTACGCTTGTTCATTAACGTTAAATTCGTATTTAATGAGCTGCGCAATGCAACCTTTTTGTTAATATCAAAATACTGTACAAAATTGCCAAATTTTGTTTGCAATTTTTTCCCCGCACGATTCTTTTGTGTGGCAAAGTAAACCCAAAGCGAAATTTCTATTATTCTACGAAGGAACAACTTAAAGAGTTGTTCGTCAATGAACACAAGAGTGTGGATATCACATAGCATTATTCAGAAGGGGGGGTGGCGATATCACAATATTCACTGAAAATTGCCGAAGTATACAACGAATGAAACAAAGTTTCCTGCAGCTTAGGCCAGCCTCCTTGAAGAGGATTCTGCTGAGGAATTTCTTTGTTAAACCACTGCGATATAATAAATAACATTTCACTATGCGGGAACCTTACAAAATATGTGCAACGGTTGTCCCCTGAGAGTGCCATCTTACTCGATCTACTATCCTCGATTACGGGTGCTTTCATAGTGCAGGAGCGTTGCATGAAGAGAACGTGTTGGTGTATTCTTGATCCTTGGTTTTTGAGTGTTCTTCGTCCCGAGTTGCTCTTGAAAGTTAATAAATAAATCGTCAGAATGCACACATATACACATCACGGCACGGCACAACTGAACGAGGCTATTTCACAAAGTTCTGGAACTGTAAACGAAGAATGATATGAAATAATGGGATATCCACGTGATGAAAGACATCGAGGCGCTCCACACTTTTGCAAGGACCGAGGGCAAGGAGCACCAACCCTGAGCTGGAGGGGCAGATCAGCGAGTGTGATGCTACGAAAAGAAACCCAACTGAGACAGCACATTGGCAGTACGACGAGTCAGTTCATCTTTGTACCGCCAGATGGTGGTATCTCTCACTGTGTAGATCCTGAAATCTGTCTTGCAGCTGTTCTTCAGCGAACCAACACAGTCTTTGCGGTAATGTTGCAATTGAGCTAGAGATGTGTTCACAGAGAAGGTGGTGCAGGTGCCGAGACAGTTTAGGGGGAAGTGGTTATGAAGGGACACAACTCTTTCGGTGTTATGAAAACACTTGACGTAAGCGCCTGGCTTGGTGTAGTTCTTACTGCGGTAGACGTGTTGCAGCATGTGAAGATACCGTGGGATGCCTTGTTCATGAGCCTCGTGGTGTAGTTCCTCTCCATCTTGCAGGTCATCCAGGAAATAGACATTCCGTATATTGTAACTAGCCCGGGTGTAGTTCTTCTCCTTCAGCGCTGCTTTTACCACATCTTCCATTAGCTCACCCCAGGTGACGTGCTGCAGTGGCATGATGACCTCGTCGATGTCCAACAGCACTACGTATTTATAAGCGTAAAGGTTTCGATATAGGCAATCGTTGTAAGGAATCAGTTCGTTCTGCCTTTTGTGGGTGAGTTTAGATTTTAAGTAGAGATGACGAAATCCCGGCAAATTCGGCTGGTTTCCTGCCAGAGTTATTGGGGTTAATTCCACGAGGCCTTTCTTTTGGTAATGTCCAAGGACTTTAGAGATATTAGGATGTACTTCGAGTTCGTACAAAAACACTTTCTTGGCTCCTAAAATATTTAACAATTCAATCCACTCTACTAATCGGACACTCAGGTCTTCGTGCAAAAAATCTAGTCCCTTAACACACACAGCAAAATCTTCCTTTTTCTCTGGTCGGTTGTTCATCACCCTTATGTTGGTTGTTGGCTTGTTGCAGCGATGTTCCACTAGAGAAACAGAAGCCGGAACTTCATCCCCCGATTCTTTTTTGGGAACTCTACAGGAAATTACAAAAGGCTGCAGAATACCATCCTTGTAATTTCCCCACTTGCTGTACCACGCGTACGTGTATGTGGCAGGAGAGAACACGGTAACGCGTTTGTCAAACCAGAATTGACAAGTGGTTGGAATAGGTTTTATCTTATCAACCATACCAAGAATCCGAACCACCGGAGTGGCACCGGCACGCCATCTGTTGTCATAATAAGCTCCGTATAAATAAAAAGTTCCATTTGATGTCTGAAGTCTTTGCCAATAAATGTTGTTGAAGTCTAGTTCGTAGAGACTGGGAAACTTGACACATGACTTGTTGGCAGGCTTGTTTCTGTGACTGGTCCAATATGCCAGTGGAAGGTTAGAATGATTGGACAGGAGGGAGAGAAGATCTTTTTCACTAAGAGTAGGGGAAGTGTCAACCTGAGGTAGCAAATCCAGGAACCTTTGTGGTATTCCGGGGGTTCGACCACCGCCATCTTGAGGGGTCAATGTGACTACTTCTCCAGGCAGATTCTGGAGTAACCCTCTGTTCACGTGAGCTGATAAGTACACGTTGCCTTTATTGGTGGTGAAGCGAAAGACCAAGTAACAGACGCAAGTCCATATGCAAATTCCGTACAGCACCTTCTTCAGAGCTCGAGCTGGTAACAGTCTAGAGAGCCACGTCATTTCCGACGACGCTACAGATGCCAGTTTTCCCAGGGATTCTGAAATGAGAGAGAAAATAATTAAACAAAGTGATTAAAATAACACCACATATCTTCAACAGGCATTTTTCAAAATAAGTTGGGCGCCTTTCTGCTAATAGTCATGTAAAGTGGGATGGCACGAAACCCATATCGCGATTGGCTGTATTATTTCAGTAATTACAACGAACAATATTTTTTTTTAATAGAAACATGGCGGACGGTATACTTTTAATGCCGATTTGAAAATCGGCGTAATGGCAACCTCGAGAAGTGTCATGAACCCGAAAATAGGCCACCCTGCCTGATTTCTTGGTGGGAAGAAGAGTTTGCGAAACCCCAGGGTTCTGCGTATACAGGTAAAACCACTGGGTTGGAGGAAAACGATTCGTGACGAATATAAAGAATATAACACGCGCAGCACTGTGCCCTCGTGTCCAGATGACAAGCAGCACGTGTCAAACCGCTTCCACAGCGGCGAACGTCAGCCCTCTGTTGGTTTAACAACTTGTCTTCTCCAACTGGGTCAAGTATGTAGAATTACCAGTGTGGCTGCGGGGGATGGTTACAGTGGGAAGAAAGAACTTGTTATTTATAGGCAGTGGTCTACGCGTATCCCTAAACTAGTCCAATAATTGGGGCGTTGCTTTCAGACAACGCGGGAGGTTGCGAACAGAGGTTTGCAAACGGGGTACCAGTTTTGATGGTTACAGGTGGAAGGATTTTGGTGTACGCGCATGAGAGAGAGGCGTACGACTTCTTTCGAATAAATAAATGTATTTATAAATTACACGCAAGTCTGTAAATCGACACAAAAGGCATTCTAAGAGAGCACAACGAAAATACGATAATGAAATTCACTATATTTGAATCCCAAACTACTATATTTTCTTAATTAAAAAAAAAAAAAAAGAAATAAAAACAGAGAACACACCAGGCCTTTGACACCAGTAAATCAGCTGAACAGGCTTCGTTATGAATAAGCTCAGCACGGAGTACACGTCCCATTCCAAAAATATTTAAACTATTCTGTACTTAATCGTGAGACAAGACGTTGCAGGAGCACATTCTTCTGTTAGGAGGTAGGCATGGATGTCATTCGTGTGTACAGGCGTGTCAAATGACCTCTTTCTCCTCCTGGCAATATTTTTATGGTCCCGGAAGATCATGGCCAATGGCTAATGTTTGATGCCCCGGTATTTGTTGCCGTCTATCCTTTGCTTCCACCATCGTAAAGTTTTTGCTCCAGATTATGCGTTATTTTTGCTGTATGGGATATTCAAGAAGTGAGGTGGCCGTCATCAGCATGATCAGCGAGTTCGTTAATGGAAATTCAAGTTCTATGGAGATCAGCAAAGTCTTTTCACCCTCTTATGGATCCTAGAGAGGCAAGCATTTATGAAGAGTTGCTGGAAGGAGTCTAGAGGGTAGTTTCGGCTTTGAGTGAAGTCGGTCATGGAAATCAGGCATTTCAGGTAAAACAGATCACGGATTATCGGGTCCCTGTGAAATCTAGCAAGTTCATCATCAACTGCTAACATTACAGAATTCATTGACAAGAAAGGTATTTGTGAGGTGTTCCTTCGCCAATATTGAACACGACGATAACTGGTTATTTTACGTGTTTCTCAAGAGTTTCTCAGTAAATGGGCGTGTAAACACCCAACTACTGCACTTGGAAAACATAACTCTCGTGCCACATGAAATCTGCTCTGCAGGCACCAGAGATAACCGAGTTTTTACCGCATAATTATCCAACAAGCCAAACCAGAAACAGTTTGGCTCCAGTTAACTCACTTGAAAATGTAGCCCCCCCCCCCCGAAGGCATTTAAAATACACCTCCCCCAATCACTCTGAACGCGCCAATTTTTGCAAAACAACAACATCAAGCAGTTCACTTCCCGATAACAGACATTTGCCAGTGGCTCTAGAGAATAGTGAAGGAAGTCTACCCGCCTGTTGGTCTACTTGGCAGACACGCGAATTCTCCACATTTGACACCAGATGGTGTTTTTCGTCAAATCTGTTAAGGCGGTCGTAAACTATTACCTCAGTTTTCGAAAGATTTGTAAGTAAACTGTGCCACGGCTGAAAAAAATGCAAATAAGTTGCGGTATTTCCAACGGATGTGTTATTCTCCTACATGAGCGGGGCAATACCACGCTTACAACGAGCTGGAATGCGGCGAACACCTTAAATTTAGGTCAAAAGCCTCGGAGAGTTATGGAATATTAAAAAGAGCAACACGGCTATGAAGAGGAAGATGGGTCAACAGCCTGTTTTGTACCCAGCCGCAAGATTTAGAGAGAGAGAGAGAACCGAACACTTCATGTATTTAAGTATTGTGGATTTGAGGACGGGTCAACAAAATCACTTCGGCTGTTATGAGATGGGTGGGTGGGTGGGAGTATTTTCGCATGTACGAAAAAGTGAAGTGCCTTAGGAGAATTTAACAGGTAGTGGAGTGGATCCACTAGAAACTAAGGCTTGGGTAAGAGATAATTTAATTATGACGAGCGGGTGCCTTCCCTAGTAAACCCTTGCCCTTTTGACGCCCGTGTCTGCTGCAGTGCGGTCTCAGAGAAATGCAACCAAGCAGAAAAGTCCAGGTTTTTTTCTTCGGTTGACCTTTAACACTAACCCCAATTTTTCGTTTCGTTTCGTGACCGCCAAATACTGGTAAATGGGGAAGAGCAACTCTTACTTTCCTTGTCCTACTGACACCAACCTCCTGCCACTCGTGCTTCACAGCGTGTCGCCAGCACACGTGACCAACCTACCGAACTGGGTAGCGGCAACGCAAGAAGACCGGACTTTACCACCAACCTGAAAAGACTTCAAAATCCACGCTTTCCGGAATACATCTAGATTTTTTTTTTTTTTTTAATTTCAACACTCTTCCTCCTCCCCCGCCTCACCCACACCAATCGACCCTTGCTCAATTCTTTAGAGACAGTTCGCTTAACGTTAATATACCACCAATATTTGGTACAGAACAGCTGACTGTAAGATAGAAAATCAACATCCTCTTTCTCTTAGCAACACTCTGCATGTTGCACCAACACTGCGTGAAGAACTGCAAACGATGCAATAAAACTAAAATACGTTTTTTTCTCTTCGCCTTCCTGAATGCAGACGGATTTATTTCCCCGAATAAAATTCGCACCCTTTTCAGACTAAACCTCGTCCCTTGCAGCGACATCTACTGTTCTCAGCTCCTTGGGTGCCGTTTGTCAAGCGTTACGGTGGAATAGTGGCAGTCGAAGGATTTGCAGCCGCTGGGTTGCTAAATATTGCAACAGTGTGCGTTAATTGACAATCTGTGACCCGCTGGAGTCGTAAAAAGAAAAATAAATAAAATTTAATTAATAAGAAGCGTTAGTTCTGCGACTTACTTAAATCCGAAGAATTGAGTCTGAAAAACACGTTCAGCAGAAACTGGACATCGGAGAGAGGGCGGATTAAAGATCTCAGCGAATGAAGAAACTGCGGAGTTCGTTGGTTAATGACCCCAAATCTGTTGTACAATCGATGCAACTTGTTTTATTCACGTGGTTTTATTTTAATCACCTGCACAATTGGAATTTGGGTTCACCCAACACTGACCCGCCTCGCTGACATTGGGAATACCGAAATTAAACATTTGGCCGGACAACGCCTAAAAGAACGGCACAGACGGAAGTAACAAAAAAAGGCACGTCTGCGCTGGATGTAAGGTCACAGCGGGGCGTTGCTGGCAGGGTGGGGTCATTGTTACAGTTTCCATCATTATCTGTCAGGGCAAACAACTCTTATCAAGGTCCAGCAACGATCATTCGCAACCGCTTACACACCCTTCGTCACACTGGAACTGAGGTCAAGGGTTAAAGCAGTGCTCGCTAAACTTTCTTATGTCAACTCCGCGTACGTACCAAAAATAATTCGGCATCCCCACCCTTTTTGTTCCTTATTTTTAAGTTGATGGTTAAATGCAATGCAACTTCCTTTGTTTTTGGCCAATAGAAAAACACAAAAGCAATGACATGCGCGGACGGACTAAGGTTTCTTTTCTGCGCATCGGCCATATTGCCCATTCATTCCTCAAATCAGTGCATAGCAACAAACTATATACAGTATACGGTATATGGACAGCCTTTGTTATATGTGAGACAAAAATAAATAATTTCTGGATTTTTAGTGATCCGCATTTAATGAAATCTGGAATGGCTCAATAAATCTTTCAAGAAGGCTCAAATACAAAATTTCATGAAAATCCGTCCACTGGAAGTTGACCTGTGGACGGACATGAAGAAAGGAGGCGCTTTACATACATGCTAAGATACCTAATAAAACAAAACGTGATAAAAACATTTATCACGTTTTGTTTTATAAAATCATTTATAAATAGACATTAACAAAATTTAAAAATACCTCGGCTAAGATTCACCTGGAAATCCATCCATCAAATTATACTGTAGAAACCAAAATAACTGAGTTACTGGAACCAAACTTGTACATACTTAGAATTTTGCATGAACCGGAACAAAGTCGGTTCGATGTCCTGGTGAGCGAACGCTTGATTCAACGCTCAGTAACAGGAAAAACAGACAATCACGCTGGAGTGTAACCCCAGGCGAACTGCAAAATTGCCAAGGTCAGAGAGAAAGCCCGGCCTTTTCGTTCAATAACATTAGCGCTTCTCCTACACTCTTCCTATTCGTGCAGATAAGCACGACAGCTGTTAGGGGTCGTCTTCGCCCGACTGACCCTTAGCTACAGTAACCCCAAGTACAGATCAGGCTGGACAGCAGCCGGATTTATCTCCTCTCCAGTTTTGCCAAGTGTGGGGAAAAATACTCAGCAAAAGTGATATCTGTTAATTCTAAAATTTCATCAGAGACAGATGTTTAAATGCATCCATTTAGAGAAACGGATGCAGTTTTTTTTTGTTCCATATTTTTGGTGGTGAACGTGGAATACAGGAAGAGCTGAAGTGATAATACTCAACCAAGGTCATTGCAATTATTAAATGCAATTTAAACTGGATATTTCGGATAGGACAAATATTTATGTGACGAACTGTTTGGCTGTTTAGATCTAACATAATTATATTTTTTGCATGTTTCTTTAGCAGATTAGTTCTTATAATACTAGCGTGGTTTGTATTATAATTTCAGTAACTTTTTTATTCTATAGATGTAATTCACGTTATTCTTTATACGAAGTTGTCTTGTAGAAAAAAAAAGAAAAGAAAAGAAATTGGACGAAAGGGGTTTTTTCAGCCAAAGGAAGGTCGTTGATAGACAAGAGGATAAAGGTTGGTGAAACAAAAGAACCTTGGAAAGCCCAGTACATATTGATTTAAAGTTTGAATTTAGTGATCTGTGGGTGGTAGGAAAGAAAATCGTGACACTGCGAAAATCGGAAAGGAGATCATAAAATGGAAGATCGTTTAGAACGCCTTTATGCCAAACACGATCGAAAGAGTCAAACTTTTCCACGGAATTTGTGCAAAGATTAACAAGATATCACCGGCACCCAGACACTGGAATGAAAGAGGGAGGGGATTTATTAAATTAATTGGCTACATGTGGGGTTAACTTCCGATAAACATTTATTAGACGTGGGGATTTCGTGGAACCAAGATTGTTCATGATCATCTTTGTCATCCCCTTCTGTCGGAATACCAATGGCAGTAATAAATGGGAAATGAGTTCGTTATAGCAGGAGATTTGCCAAGATTATCAATCCCACATCATTTGTGGCACCGACTGCTAACGTAAGCAGTAAATTTTTAGACCAAGGGGTAGAATCGTAGCGTGAATGCGTCACGGATTAGCCACCTAGAAAAATTCTCAGCTCCTTTGGCCCAACCGTTCTCTTTCCACCAAGTCAACCTACTGAATTTTGTATAAATTAAAAAATGCTTCACATTTTCTCACTCGCATCAGTATAGGAAGAAAATTTGATCTGTACCAAATTTGCAGCGTATGTTTTGTTGGTTCCAGGCCCCAATTTTGAATCCACAGTTCCTCATTTGTCCACCTCCACTGAAATCAATGTATATAAATGAATACTGTTTCGACTGTTCGGGCTTCACTCGAAAAAGGAAAATTCGATCGATAAGGTATTTTCAACGTAAGTTCTGGCTATCCCATGGAAGGTTGTAGGCCCAGTTCTATTTCCAGAGCTTCGTCTATTGAAACTTGCTAGAGATGTGGAATAACAGCTTTAGTCCTTAAATTTAAGGACTTGTGTATTAGATTATTCTTAGGTTTCTTTATACCAGTGGTCGCAACCTTTTCCACCATATAGTGGAAAAGGTCATAACCTTAAGGGCTGTTACTTTAAGAATAAAAAGAAATCCCAAAACTGATATACCAGTTTTTTTTACGAGTGTATCTCAATCTTAAATAAAATCCACTTCTAGAATTATATTTTTCTTATTAAAAAAAACCTGTTAGATAGGTACATAAATTTAGAAGTAAACTTAAAACTTACACGTAATGGGATATCTGCAATTTGGGATGTTTGGCTGCAAGTTTTTTAGAAACCAGTATAACCTTTAACAAAGCGATAGGTACAACACACTTCTTTTTTAAACGCGACCGATAACGAATGACCAGTGCAAATACGACACCACCCAGCTTGAGAAAACTTGAACAATGGAATGTCATTAGTTGACTTCGACCCACAAACCTAACTTAACTCCACACTTGGGTATTAATGATGGAGCTCACTCGTATACAATACTTAGAAACCATAATGAAAGCGAATCCAAAATAATTAGCGTCCAAAAATTAACAGCTCAGATTCTGGTACTGGAAAGAGAGAACATTCTTTCGGAAAGAGTACGTGACAAATACATCAATTTGAAATGAATTCGTAAATGTAGAGAGACAATAAGCGGATTACCACGACAAGCTGTACCTTAAAACTATTTTTAGCGAGGGGGGATGCATCGGAGGCAGGAACAATACAGTACAGCGATTTCATCTCCGCAGTTTGCAGACCATGTGGACGCTGTTTCTTCCCCCTCCTCTCCAACTATAGTTGGAACCTACGGTGGGATGGCACGCAAGGGATTAAAAGACGAATCTACAGCAGCACGTACCAAATTATAACAAAAGTTACGGTTTGATGAAGATCATTTCTGCAGAAATGAACAATGATAATCCTCGCCAGCAGCGGGATTGGGAAAAAGTTTATTCGATTCAAGTGGCAGTTACCCTTCACGTGTGCAGCTAACATAACGTCTTTTAACACTAAGTGTAAATCAAGTGGTAAAAGTTTGAGAACCACCGAAGGTCAGACCTCAAACAAATCTGTCCCCGTAACAACAGCTTGAATTCCTTTCCTCCACCATGACGCAATATGGACTACGTTGCTGATTCGCTTAATGCCGATTTGCAACCAACGTTAGTCGCATAAACAACAGCATTCCAATTGAAGTCCCTTCGTCGGAGTTATTTTCGAATCTGCAGTTAATGCACACGCGCAAAAAAACCAAATGTTCCGGTTTAAGTACGGCCATCTTTAGAAATGGTGTTCTTCGATTAATATCAGTGAAAAGTGAATGTACTTTTCGCTACTGTTAATCAAGAACACGGAATGGACTCCTGGAAATTTCATGATCTTAAATTTCAAGCGCAGGATTGCTTGCTGCGCTGTGTAGGTAAGTAATTATACGGGAGAAGTTAACAGCACGGGGAAGCCGGTGGTAAATAAGTGGTGAAGTGGACAGGTGTGTGACGTCGGATGTTTTGAAGTATAGAGGAGGAGGGGGGTTGACACGAGGGACCCCAGGTGTGACGTCAAGTGTGTGAAATATTAAACCGTCGCTATTTTCAACGCATACGTACTTTGCTACTTGTTTTGATTAGAATTACTCAATTACCCTCTATTTGATACAATGATATTTTGCGATATTTGAATGCTTTGCTGCCTTCGATTTCGATATTCTGATTGTGTGTATTACTGAACAGCTTTGAAAATTTCTATTACTTCCTACGAAATTCCATTTGATATTTGTGTACTGTTTATTAGCTAAGTAGAAAAACCGGCGATTTGGGACGTACATGTTCGGACACGTCTGGCTTTCAGTGAGCCAGTGGTGTGACGTCGCTGGTGGGCACTGGTCATCGCCGCGTGACCATTGTTTGTCTTCCCCGATCCTTTGCGTGAACACATTTTTTATTTTAATCCGTCAGATAAGTGCGCTGTCGAAGAAATATTTTTCTGGGGTTCGTTTGCAGCTATTTTTTGCTCAAAGTTAAGAACCTTCTTAGTTCTGACGAAGGTCTACACCGCGATATTGCGTAACTCCTCAACATTAATTAGGTGGTGAGAACATAGAGGTAGTTCAAATTTCAGTGGTTATTGACCCATTCAAATATTTTTACTTGCTTTAAGATTAGACTTCATATTTGACACGAAATCAGCGTTACTGTTCAACTAAGATTTAACTTATCAATTTTGCTGTGTGGCAAGGTGCTGAGTCCTGTTGAAAAATGGAGTTTTTGTCGTTTGTGTCGTGATCCCTAATAACGGGTTTCAGGCACTCCTCCAAGAGAGCAGTGTAGGTTTCTGCATTCACCGCTCCGTCAATAAACTTAATTCGCCCCACCCCTTTGCTTGTTATGAATCCCCAGACCATCACATCGACCAGCAGGGAACTTTACAGTCGGTGTTATGCAGTCAGGATGGTATTCCTCCGATTTTCGTCTTCTGACATATCGCTTCCCATCCGAGCCATGCAGGTTGAATTTCGATTTGTCATGAAAGATGACGGTGTCCCAATGCTCTTTTGTCCATGAAAGATGCATTTTAGCCCAAGCAATCGCTTCTTTCTCATTTGTTGGGTCAACAAAAGCTTCTTGGGCCGACAGTCATGCAGACCACATTCCGAAAGCCGTCTTGGATAGTTTGTGGACTTGTTTCAACGCCAGAGGCCATCTCAAAGTCCAATTTTAGATCAGGAGCACTAGCATGGAGATTACGAAGTTTCAAATATCGATCTTGGGAAGGCGTAGTCACTCTCTTACGGCCTGATCCAGGTTTTCTCTTCAATCACCGGTTTCACGCAGTCAACAGCACCCGGGATACTGTTGATTGGTGGCAGTCTATTTCATCATTGATAGCACGCGTAGAAAGTCCTTCCTGGGACAGAGCAACAGCTACACTTTTTTTTTTTTTTCTTGGTTTCAACTGAACATATGGAGCCATGCTCACACTTGCGCAAAACAGGATACTAATGAGCGTGTATACCTTTCCAATGCCGTATTTATAGAAACAGCTGATGCAATATCTTGCAATTACTGTGTGATGCAATAGAAGCGTTATCTGACGTAATAGCTTTGTTTTGCAACCAACAGAATTACTGTAATTAAACAATATCTTATACGTTTCATAATAAATGTTACTTTTTTTTTAAGGTGATACAGTTTTTTGTCCGACAATGTATATGTAAATCTGGCCCTGGACATTGAGACGTATTAGATGTCTGCGTTTTACTGAAGCCAGTGATATATCACAGTCAAGTGGAGCAGTCGGTTACGAGAGTTTCCAAGATATGTATGTGTGTGTATTATGGGTGTTTAATGGCGCATAACCTACATTGCCTATAGTGCGCCTTTCCAAGATGTGTGTTGATGCCAGTCAGCTAGCAGGAAGGAATAGTTATGTTTTATCGGAGATTAAGTTCAGGTATAATGGTATGTGTAGTTTTAAAAGATGTTGAAGTGAATATCACTTTGGAAAGCTTGCACACGCTTTAACTTTTAAAAAACCCAACGGCTGGATTTGAATGTAAAACTTTGTTAAGGGCCACAGCGCGTGAGACTACAAATATCCCCAGGATTAAGAGTAGAAACAGAAACGGACATGCAACTTTAAATTGGAAAAGAGCAACGGAACCGATGAGCACAATTAACTTTGGAAGTAATGGACTGGCTGATGCAATATCTTTGTTTTGTGACTAACAGAATTAATGTAATCAAACAATCTTTTGCAGTATGCAGCTGGTGTACGTCAATTTGGGAATATTCTGGGGGGGGGGGATATTTAGTCATAAAAAGGGCATATTTCAGCTAATACGGGAAACGATTTTAGAACATTTGCATGCAGTACAGGCGGATTTAAAGAGTCCACCTGTACTGCATGCAGTACAGGTGGACTCTTTAAATTTATGGTGATTTAAAATTTATGTTAAACCTCTATATAAAGAATAAAATTATTATATATAATTTGTATTATGAAATGTAATTTTTATAATTATATTATTGTAATAACTATCATATAACATATATATTTTTTAATATATATATATGCACACACAGAGAATCGGATCTAAGAGGCAGAAAATTGAGTAGGGGTGCCTTTATTAAAAAAAGGTTGAAAAGCACTGAATAATACAGTGAACGTTTATGGGAATAATAAAGTATTTTCCATAAGATGCGTGGTTAGTTTATAGAGCTAATAACAATCCACAACTATCAAATAGAATTTCAAACTATTCCGTAGTTACTAATTGAATATTTCAAAGTTCAACAACACACACACAGTCAAAATATCAAAGACAGAAAACTATACATGCATTGAAAATACCAACGGTTTAATACTTTTCTCTCTCTCTCTCTCCCTCTCACACACCTGGGATCATGTCACCACTCCCTATACTTCAAACATCAGACGTCGCAAACCTGACCACGTAAATACATCGACCACTGTTATATTTTCCCTTACCAAACAGCTCCCTTCATACAACCTTAATGCGTCCATTTTCCTTTCTCTTTCGCATATCTCTAAAGATAAGATAATTAGCAACTGTTAATATTTTCCCTTAGAAGCGGGGCTAAGTCACTTACCTTTATAAAAGTTGGCTTCAACCTGTTCTAAACGAGGAATGATAAAGAGGAAATATATTCCCGTCCAATTTCGCGTGTGCAAGTCAGTGGATAAACACCGCCATCTAGCGTATTAATAATTAAAGCGTTATCTCGAGTTTTAAACGTGACCTTCCCTTTACCCCACAGTTCAGATATCGGCAGAAGTGCCCTTAGATTTGAAAATGAAGGCTTGGAAGATCAAAGTCTGTCACTTCACTCATGAAGAGAACACAGTGGGACCAGAAATGGTTACTAATAATCCACACCCGTGCAATTTGCATATAAAGAGTACAAAAAATGCTGCACATCCGCGTTTCCCGAAAAGTATTCGTTAACAGTGAGAAGAGCGGAATTGGATGTTACCTGATGTAGCCACATCCTTCTGAATGTTGGTGAGCTTCAGACATACCTCCGGTTACGCATAAATAAGACGAATTTTCTTACGTTTGCACTCTCATTTACATGAGGTGAGACACAAATCCTTCGTCAGATAGGGCAGAAAAACTTGATAAATTGTGTTCTCAAGAAGTCGTCTGAATCGAGATCCAAGTTCGTAATCTGGTTCTTATTTGTAGTATTTGGACATAGCCATTTTCCTTCCTGTTTGATTATTAACTGACTCGTTCAAACGTCTCACAATATTTACCTCCAGCATCGCAATTTCCCGAACCCTTCTCCATTCACAACGGAAACTGTGCTGATTGTTGAACAAAACGACAAAAGTTGAATAAATACAATTTTAGCTTCCGTTTGTTCGAGCGGAAGTGTTATCAAGCTGCGTTTCGTAAGAGAAGATTTAAAATCACTTCTCTGGCAGACAAGGAAACGCTATTTGCAACGTTCTGCTCAGTAACGTTGCGCGAACCGAGAAAATTTTGGATAGCCTGTGTGCTATGTATGGAAAAAATAATAATAATAATATCCAAATTTCTATTGGTCCAATTTCATTAAAATTGGACCAATAGAATATAGGGTTCATTCCGCCTCGTTGCTCTGTTCACTTTTTACAAACTCTGTTAAAATAAGGCCGTGTGTATGTACTGAATAAAAAAAAAAAAAAAAAAAAAAATTCTTTTTATCCTACACAGGAAAAAACCATGCGGAAAAAGGAAAGAGAAGAGAGAAAGATAAACAAAAAAAAAAAAAAAATATATATAAATAAATAAAATAATAAAAAAGTTTTTCATCCCGCTCGGTTGAAAGATAGGAAAGAAAAAATAAACAAGTGTTCGTGAGCTTAGATGGCAGCAATGCCCTGGACGACCGCGTCCAGGTACTTGTCCCTAGCTGCGAGAAGGCAAAGCTTCCCCTACTACCAGCTCGCCCGCCCTGAGGAAAGAAGAATTTCCCCGGGATGAAAAGTAACCAATCAAAGACGAAGGGAGGACGGGAACCTCCCTGGCCCAGAGAAGTCCCATTCCAGGATGAAATGCAAGGGAAAAAAAAATTGGAGAGGATGTGGTGTGTTGTGCTGACCTGTGGAGCCCCAGGAGAAAGCAGATCGCGAGGAAAAAATAAAATAAAAATACTTTTTTTCCTCCTTTTCTTTTTCCTATCTTGATCCCGCACCCCAGTCGTAGAAAGGAGAAGAGGGTCGGCCAGAGTGCCAGCTACAGCATGACAGATTTAAAAAAAAGAGAAGAAAAAGTTTTTCATCCTGCTCAGAATGGAGACGAGAGGGAATCAAGAGAGTGCTATTGCTACTCATGAGCCAGGAACAAGTCCCAGAACCATTGGGAGCTTAGCTGTTTTATGCGGCGGACGGACAAACAGATATGATCGACCTGTCCGTCCTAGTTTGTTAAAAAACTAAGTCACGCACCAACAGACATCGCCACCATAAATCGCCTTTTTTTTTTTTTTTTTTTAACTGAGTAAACGTGAAATAACTGAAAACGCGCGAATCAGAGATATTATCTAATTACAGAAATTCTTAGTTTCCTTCCAATCCAACCAAACATCGGGGGCATAAATTCAGTCGCTTCCCCACAAAACAATCTCCCTTCGTGACAAGCAACCAATACTCACAGTGTCGCGTTCCCTAATGGAGCCAAAATTATGAGACACAAATTTTCGTTCGAGTTTCTTGATAGCGGAGTCCTGTGAGAAAAACCACCGTTAACGGTAGGCTGTAAAGGGGTCGTAGTAATAAAGGGAACACTTTCCAGCCACGAGTTGCATCAGAGCAGTTAATTCCTCCTTTTCTTATACTCACAGGGAAAGGAAATCGTGTTGAACTGAAGGATAACACGCCACCAGGAATTATGTCAGACTGGATCTTAACGAAGAAACGTTTTTAGTTTTTGATGGAACACTTCAGTGGCACGAATATAAAGGAAAATGCTTTCTGCAATGGGATGGTCACTCCACAGTTCGCGATTCATTAAGAAGTAGAAGAAACTACTGATTAAATAGAAGAAAACTGTAAATTAATAAGACGTGTAAATTATAAATAAGATGACAATAAATTAATCTAAATTAAAAATCGATTATAAATTAAATTAATAAATCACGCCTGGGGCAGTGAACCTAAAACCTCTTTCAGGCTTCTAGACTCCATTAGGGCAGTTAAGTCAATTAATGTCCCATCTCTAACAACGTCTCTCCACTCTATCTCAGACAGTGTTCCTGTTGCTTTGCCTTTTCTATGAATCCTTCCATGGGCACAATTTTTCTGAACTGATTTCTGTAATTTTCCCCTCTCACATCGAAACTAGTAGAACACGTACCACAACCAGTCAACATCCATTTTCTGCCCAACTCATTTATCCCTTCAACTTCTATTCTTTGGAACAACCTTCCTTCGCAGTATTTCCTGAAAATTATAATTTCTTATTCCGTCCCCAGGTAGGAAAATCCCTCTCTAAAGAATTTAAGACATTTTTCTTAAAACATTTTGAATTGTTTCAAAATACACTCTCATTCATTCCGCTGTAAAACAAATTTTCATTCTAAATTCATTAAATTACGAAGCGTTACCCACCCAACTGGCAGTTGGGTGGGTAACGGTTTGGCTGAAACAAGAAGAAGAAATGAATCACTTATAAGTTTATCAAGTGGAAATCTGCTGTACACCAATGGAAACAGTGAAAGGAGTGAAGGTGGAGTTGGGTTTCTGGTCCATAAAGATTTTAAAAACAATATTTTGGAATTCAAAAGTACATCACCAAGAGTGTCAAGACTGATACTCAGGATTTCTAAGAGGTACAAGTTAAAGGTTATAATGATTTATGCACCAACGTCGAGCCATGATGATGAAGAGGTTGAAGAAATGTACACCGAAATTGAGTCTTCTAGATGAACAGAAAACCCACTACACTATTATTATGGGGGACTTCAATGCTAAGGTTGGAAAAAGACAAAACAGCGCGGAAAAAGAAATTATAGGAAATTTTGGAATTGGTGAAAGAAATGAAAGAGGTGAAAGACTTGTGGAATTTTGCAGAATCTCAAGGACTTCTCAGGACTAAGATATCGATGAGGAATATTACAACTTTCTGAAAGTGATAAACCCAAGAAACCTATAGGGAAAAAGAAATCCAAAGAAGAAAAAATTAGTCAAGAAACACTTGCTATGATGAACCGAAGAAGACAAATGAAGAGCAAGAAAAACACTGACAGGGAGAAAATTCAGTATACTGAGTTATGCAAAGCCATTAGAAAGAGACTCAGAGAGGACATAAGAAGATTTAACACAAGAAAAGTAGAACAAACATTAAGGGAAAACAAAGGATATAAATCAGCAGCCATGAGCAGTAATACAGAAAGACAAATCTGAATCTGAAGTATAGCGATATTGTACTTATAAACAGCAGAGAAGGCATAATTCAAATAGTAGAAGACTACTATAGAGAATTATACAAGGAGCGAGGGAATGATACCAGCAGTGGGGAAGATGGATTGCAAAGTAACAACACATACTACATACCCGATATTCTTCCTGATGAGGTAGAACATGCATTGAAGAAAATGAAGAATCAGAAAGCCCAGGGGGAAGATGAAGTTACTGTAGAGTTGTTAAAATTGGGAGGAAGAGACATAACACAAAAACTGGCAAGGCTCTTCACAAAGTGCATTAGAAAAGGTGTGATGCCTAAGCAGTGGAATAATGCAATCTTAGTTTTGCTGCATAAGAAAGGAGATAAATCAGAAATTGGAAATTATAGACCAATTAGCTTGTTATCCCACATCTACAAGTTGTTCACAAGGGTCATTACTAACAGATTAGAAATAATACTTGATGAGAATAAACCGAAAGAGCAAGCTGGCTTTAAGATCCATAGATTTTAATCCATGTATCACCTTCACGTAATATCACAGCTAATGGAGAAAGCAAATGAATATAAAACACCATTATGCCTCCGAAGCTGTTTATTGCTGCCCTTGAGCAAGCTTTCAGATTAGACTGGTCACAGAAAGGAGTCAATGTGAATGGAGAGTACCTAAACCATTTACGATTTGCAGATGACATTGTGGTCATAAGCCACGACCCCCAAGAATTAGAGGAAAATCTTAATCAGTTATGCACAGTTAGTAAGGATTTTGGACTAAAGATGAATATGGCTAAAACAAAAGTAATGATGAACAAGTATGCCACAGAAAGGGAAATAATGATTGAAGGAGCAGTAATTGAAAAGGTGGAGTCATATACTTATCTGGGACAAGTTATTAGCTGTAATAATGATAAATGGCTGGAAGTCAAGAGAAGAATAAATTTTGGATGGATAGCATTCAGGAAATATAGCCACATACTGAAGAGCAATATCCCAGTTTGTCTGAAACGTAAAATAATGAACCAATGTATACTCCCCACCACGACTTATGGAAGTGAAACTTGGGCACTCACCAAAAGAATGGAAGAGAAGCTGAGAACCACACAGCGAAGAATGGAACGAATCATATTGGGAATCAGACTGTTAGATAAGAAGAGAAACACATGGATTAGGCAGCAAACTCAAGTAAAGGACATTCTTATCAAAACTAAAGAACTAAAATGGTCTTGGGCAGGACACATAGCTCGAAGACATGATGACAGATGGACTAAGGAAACAACAGAATGATATCCAAGAGGAGCTAGAAGAAAACCTGGAAGACAAAGGCGGAGATTGTGGGCAGTAAATGGATGGCCAGTGCTCAAAACAGAAGGAACTGGAAAGTTGCTGGAGAGGCCTTCATCCTGCAGTGGATTGAAAATGGCTGATGATGATGACCCACCCAACCTGTTATGTAAAAATGATAATATTACATTTCAATAATTTACTTGTGTGAACTTTCAAAACTTGACCCGATGTTGTTGTTGTTTTTGGTTTTTAGGAGCATTAGCAACTAAGGCCATATTGCTCCGGGATATGCGGCGTTCATTCCCTGACCTTTCCGCATCTTCCGTATTTGGTGGTGACGGGCTCGAACCCCGGTCTGATCAAGAAGCATGTGATACACACTACTGCTCCTTCCCACCTGGCTACGGAGGCATCACTTGACCCGATGACCCATGGGGATAAGCGTTACAAGGTATTACAGATAATTTTCACTTTTCATTAGCGTTTTGCTCTTTCGTTAATCGTAGATGCTCTTTCCCCAGTTGTCCTAGTCATACAGGTCGAAATCGCTATTTTTAAAAACCTAATACATGCAGATGGAGGGAGATTTGAATATCCAAACCGTGCCAACCTGATACCCCTCAGTAATTCGTATTCCTCCCCTCTTTCCCAGAAGGATGCAGTTTAGGAACAGTGCGAGGATGTGTTTATTTGTGACTCATCTTTTCACTAAGGGCAAAAGAGGTACGGACAAGTGGGCTGCAAGACCAATTTTTACCAAATTCATTACCAATAATTATGCATTTTGTTGATTTTTTTACATTTAATAATTAATCTAACAATATTACGTAACACTAATGACTTTCTCATTAAAAAGTCCTAATAAGAGTTAAATATTGAGAAAGATTCACAAATGAAGGCAAAAATCGAATATTATTACTAAAACGGAACATTTTCAAAGGTCAATGTGAAACTAACATTTTGACATGTTGGTTTTAAGCTCGCGGGGAAACACACAAAACTTTAAGTTTAGCCTTGTTGGGCTTAACCCATGTGGAACTGTACTCGAAACAGGTTCCAAGATGCTAAGTGTGCAAACCTCTCCCTTTCTTTTCACTGGCAGTTTCTTGGCGCTGTCTTCGGAGGACGTCGTAATAATTTCTACTTAGTGGCTCCACCGGATGTCATACCAAGGCCTACTCCTCGCGCTAAGTGAATACCACGGGGATCATTAAGCAGCACGCGTCACGTTCTAGTAGCTGTTATCCTAAATAGCGGGTGCGCAGTGCACAGGTATCAATAGTTGTCCTGGAACATGGCTGAACGTGCTCTAATCTATCCTCTTCGTTTCCGGCACTCGCTATTCACTCCACTTATCACACGTATTGTGCTCGAGTAATCGAGTCGCTACAGAGCCTGCAATCCTCACGTGGAGTGCATTGTGGTGATTGTCGGACCTTTTTACCGCGACTGACACTTCCTCATTGTGGAGATGGGGCTTCTTTAATGGTGACCCAATATTAATTCTGCAATTAGTTTCCCACCCACCCCGTTTCTCTAAAAGAGGAGGGGAAATAAATGCGAGTGCGATGCACCCAGTTCAAAGAGTTCTCGTGAGCTCCACAAGTATCGCGGCATTAAATATTTTGCACATTCCAGATAATAACGAAATAAAATTCAGGACACTGCAATCGGTGACTTCGGTGCAGTAACCCTTAACAACAGTGACTTTTTTCAGTTGAAATGAACTCCATCTCTTTGGAGATGGAGCGGTAACCTTTGGGGGCGAATCTTGGGATTTTAACTCATAATTAAGAAAGAGCAAATATGTAATAAACAAAGTATCACTAAGACTAAGCACAATTAAGAAAAAGTTCTCAAAGAAACACCTGTGATAATTGTCAATATGGCTTTTACGTTATTCTGAAGTAATGAAATCGATTTAATAATATTAAATTCTTCACCCACCAAAAGAATCCTTAATTACCAGAGGACTATAAACTAGAATTAAAACTCCTTGAGTGGTAAAATTTTCACAATTATCATAACCACTGTCAGCATCTCTCTCTCTCTCTCTTGCTTGAAATGAAAGCAGTAATTTGATTCACCGCTCTAAATTGCACTGGCGTACAGTTAAAAATCCAGTTAACTTCCCAAGTACTTTACAGAATAATTCGAGGTCTCGCTGGAGTGGGGAAGGCAAGTACTCAGAGTCGCCAGCCAGATCCGCAGATACTTAGTCTGCACGAGTGGCTCCGAAAATCGAAGTTTTACTTCGTGTTCATCTGCAGCAACAGCGCATCTTCGGACCGAGATAAATTCGCAACTTCGCCGAAGAGTGGGCCAAGTCAAGCTGTCATGGTGGTGTGTTTATTAGGGGAATTTCTCGATGCACGTTCCATTAAGGAGGAGTTCCGCCTTGAAACTCGCGGCTCTCTGAGATGATGGAAACATCTGGAGGAAATGGAGAGTTCTTGGTGGGGAGGAGGGGGGAGGGCTCAGCGAGTACTTCCTTATGGAGGAAACCGTAATGATTTCATCAGACTCCGCGATGAGTAGGCGCTAATGACCTGCCGCACTCCGCACATTCAGAGCGGGATTGATCGAAACGTCGGAATTTTTAAGGTTGCTTTTTTTGTTCTTTTTGTAGATTGAAGATACGGCGAGTAAAAAGGCCGGCAAAAGACGGGTAAACACCCCGCAAATAACTTAAGTAACGACCTGCGGGGTTAAGGTCGTGCAGGTTTAAGAGGTGGGAGTACAAAAATGAGGAACAGTCACAATACTTCCCCGTTGGGTGTTAGCCGAGACAAATTTAAACAGGGTGGAGTCTGAGAAGGAAAATCTGTTAGGGCAAATGCATCGACAGCAGAAAGGTACGTCCTTGTTTACGAGTGAACTCATGCAGAAAGAATCACTTTGTTCATTCTTGAAAAGCGGGGATTCCTTTGAGATTACATTGAGATTTACGCCGATTCCATGTTTATTGGTTTCGTGGATTTATTAAATTAAAACCATGCAGCCAAGCGGAAACTCCTGTTTAGAAATTAAAATGGGAACGAAAGTTTTCTGTGGTTCGTTACGCCTTCCCCGGTGGGTGAGGATGAACCGCTGTTCTTTAACATTGTGTGTGTGCGTGTGTGTATATATATATATATTCCATCATATATTTCTCTTATTACCACTCCTGTACCTATTACTTCTATTCTATATATATATAAACTTCAGTAACGTAGCCTGGGTTCAATTCCTTTTCAGACAAGGGCTCTTTTTCACGCCCTGGGAGATTTAGTAGTTCGTCATTGTTACCCCCCCCCATCTCCACTCTGGTGAAAGGTCAGTCAGTGTGGAATTCAGGGCCAACACTCCAATATTGAGACATTAGCTCTCAGTGCACTTAAAATATTTATAGATTCGTTATATAAAACAGTAACCGTATTAAATGATAAAATTAGTTCATGGCAACCGTGAATGTACCGTAACAACCGGACTCGTATTCCGGCTTGATTCCGAAAATGACGTCTGCACAATTCCGATTTGCAAAAAAAGGAGAAAATTGCAAACTCTGCCGCGTCTTCATTTTTATTCACTTGCGTACGTTTGTATGTACGTGCATGCGCGCACGTACATACAAACAAACGCATTATCCAAATTGACACACTATGAGGTGTCCAGAAACGGTTTAACCCTCATTTGCCAAATAACTATATTTAGGAATCTTGAACCGACAGGAGATGTTGCGCACCCTTATGTTGTCAAATTCCAGGAGTGGAATTGGAAAATTCTTTAATGGAGAGAAAAAAAGAGTTACATATTATTGTAATGGGTTCACCACACCCGGGGTTCGCAGAAAATGCTAGAGATTCGCAATGAAAATACAATTAAAATAAGTAAGTAGACGGTATTAATGTTCTAGACCTATAAAAATATTAATTTTATTTCCCTCCCACACACTGATATTGCACGAACTTCCTTTGGTTTCAACCATGCAGGCAGGACCGATTCCAGAGTTCAGTGAACCCGAGAGAAAGAAAGTTTGGTTCATATGGTCTTCATTGGCGGGACTGAGGATTTCCCTTTGTTGGGAATTCGTGCTCCAATGGACTAATTTCACGAGGTCACAGTTTAACAGACCTACCAATTCCATAAAAGAGAAAGTTGTATATCTTATCTAATCATACATTTAGATTTGAAATTAATATTCTAATGGATAAATGACGCAAACAAGTGGACTTATTTCTCTGCAGGTACCAAAAAGGAAAAAAAATCCATCATTCGTGATTTCCCCCTTCGCCGAAAAGTGTCTATCCAATTCCACTTTGAACTACCAACCTCTCTGCCTCTACCAATGTGGCAGTTAATTTATTCCAATTATTTCACAACACGCTCATCGAAAGTAAACATCATAAGATTTAGTTCTGTTCTTTCCCAATATTATGTATTTGTGACCTCTGGTTTCTTCTCTCTTCTATCAGTTAAATTATAACTGATAGCAGGTAAAATGAACCACTCGTTCTTTCAGAATCACTTCAGGGTCTTATATATTTATATTAGAGGACATCATGTGCCCCCCCCCACTAACCACCGCATGGGAAATTTCTTGTATAACTGAATTTTGTTCGTCCTGGACAACTTAATTTCACACCCCCTAGCTTATAATTCCTGGATTTCTGTTCCCCAGGTGAAAAACCTTGCCTTTAGAAATATTAATCAGCACTTATTATTTTTCAGCCTATTTGTGAAATTGATCTGTCATTTTAAAGCAAAATGGCCTAGTTTTGGTCGTTAACCACCTTCCCTACCTTTAACTCCTCCGCAAACTTGGACAACTTCCTTTGCACTCCCTTGCCAATGTCATTAAGGAAGATGAAAAATATAAGTTGCTCCAACACTGATCCGTGAGGGACTCAACTTACTATAGTGGTCTACCCTGAGGCATGCCCATTTATGATTGCTGTGTCTCCTCTTTTAGCTATCCCCTTGACTGAACGAAGGCCCTTGCCGTTAATCCCAATTTGATCCAATTTATATAAACAGAATAAAATCGGTCAGAATATTCGAATCCTTGGAAATGCTAACATGTAGATTTTAATATAATATAAAGGATTTAATGTGTTGAATATAAAGGTTGTGAATAACTAATTTATGACAAACATTACCGATAAATTCGAGCACACTTTTGTTCGCAGTCAAAAGGAAACGTATAGTTACAAAAACTGTTTGTCTAAAATTGGCTTCTGTCTATTCACAAGCTTCTCCATCTATTCCAAAGAGGACGATTAACGAAAGCGTGACTTTCTCTGCGTTCTGATAGAGGAAGGGACGGGGTCAAACTTGTACCCTACCGTAGAGAGGTGCAACACTCTTCCCTTTATCACGTCCCGCGGGTTTTCTACATGCTACCCATACACGGATCAAGCAATGTTTTTCAAGACGCGAAACCGGTTCCAGCTGGTTGGCACTGAACGCTCAATTGCCTTCCCCTTCCTTCACTCACAGAACGAGACACGACGACGAACTCAGTAGGGTAGAGATCGCAGCGGTTCTGTCGTTTCATCCTTTGTCATTAAAAATAGAACTGCTTCGGAAAGATTTTTCCCCTTGAGTGAAACGCGATGGCAGAGTCTTTTTTTTTTTTTTTCTTAAGGCCAGTAAAGCGACTGGAAAGGAGAAATTCGGAGTTGGGACTACAATCCAGAAGTTCCTTTGCGTATAGTGACAGTTGTCATGGAAATGTACGTGGTTCTTGCATTCTCATTCTGAAAAGGGCATTCAGGACAGTTTCCAGAGTTTACAAAATTAATCCCATTTTGGTGGAACTCTTCTTCCAGAAGTTATCAGCCTCTAACCTCATCTTTAGCTGCTTTTAAGCATGTCGTGAGGTATCTTTGGGAAGACTTCTAGAGGGCATTGATTACTTCTGAGACCATTTTCCTCTTTCTTACACAAGTACCCTGGGTGCCAAAGGAAGGGAGTTGTTCCACCGAAAAATTTTCCGGTGGGTTATTTGTAACCCCATTTCGAATAATAGCACAAACTTCGTACCTCGCGCTATTTTTGAATAGATTCCGATTAAAATCATAATGGTGTCTGTTTCGGAGATGGCACCACCCATTACAGCACCGATTCGTGTAGTTCATCTTGAATTATGTCTAAACAATAGCGCGAGCGTGCGTGCTCTCAGATTGATTTGTAAGCAGTCCGAAACCGATATCTCGTAGTTCATCCTGAGTGCAAGTTTCATTTAATTTCCTTTGAATCAAAACAAGAATATCTACCGCTGAAACATGTTAATCGCTCGCGCAGTAGGGAAACTTGGGACAAGAAAAAAAAAAAAAAAAGACCACAATGTGTCAAGTCTGAAGGTCTACAAGCTTCGCAAGTTCGTCTGATTTGATTTCTAACCCAACCAGTTGAGGAGCCAGGTACCGAACCGACTGAGTAATTTATGCAGAGTAGCTCAAACCAGTCAGGGAGTAGGTATTGGCTGGATCGGAACCGATGATTTAGGCTATCAGTGAGACCCATGAAGAACTCAACCCCCACCTTATTGGCAAAGTGGGTGGTTCTGATTGATAAAGCTGTTTTTAGTGGCGTTCAGATCTGCGCTCTTTTGGTAGATCTGTTCGGGATGGAAAGCAAAGTGTTAATATTTTTTTTTTAGAACAGAGAGATGGTGGCTCTCCAACAAATGATATCGTTAAGCTGATGAATAATTCTCATTTCTCGGGCTTAATTTTGCACATCAAAAAGTAGGATTCTTTGTGATGATAATAATAATAGACCATAACAGGAAAGATGCCGAGGAAACGTTTGGGGTTTGCTGAGATGATCGAGTTTCGAAAGAACTTACATTTTAAAACAGACGGGAGGGAGGGGAATTTGTACTCGACTAATTGAAACGAATTTCTTTCAATGCTGACTTAGGCTAAATTTTAAAATAACACCAAGCTACAAACTTTGAAAAATGTTAGAAGTAGCCAGAGATAGCTGGGATATTCTCCACTTTTTCAGAGCCTATAATTTGTCTTATTTTCGAACAAATCCTCATTTTTTTTTTAATTTTCTTTCTCACGTTCTAATTTTTTTTATTTCTCTCCATTCTGGCGAATCTCAATGTCTTCGGCATGACTCACTCCAACGTCCTGAAGGGTAGAAAAACAACGCAATTTCTTCTAGGCTGCAAATTACACTCCTTCAAACTGAGAATAGGGTTGGGTGAGGGGGAGGGGGGTGATATGGCAGCATGAGAGCAATTTTTCGCTCATTTCTCCCACACACACTTTCATATCACACTTAAGCCCATGTCGCCATTTCTAACTGGCTAATGGAGGTTACTAAATTAGGTCGTTTTAGAGAAGAGGTAGGAAATCAGGTTAGTTCGCCAACAGAGTACGTGGGTGCTTCTGTCTGCATCCCACCACAGCACTCGTAATTCGTGTTATCTGCACCAGGTGTTCCGAGTGGAATGGACGAATTTGAGCATAAAATGCCCTCCAGGGTGCTGCCACCACTTAGCGTTGGTTAGCAACCAAAACTGTGAAGAAATGGACTGTGTTCTGTCTCGCTTCAGTTCTTGCACAATGGGCATAACACCGTAGGCTGTTCATTGTGTTCTTTGAGAGGGTGTTAGTTTCTCTTAGGAGGACCTTTGTAAGAGTTTTTACTTAAAATTATTTGAAATTCGCGCTTCTGTTGCGTTATCTTCACAGCAAGGTGGCCTTCCAGAAATATCCTACCATTCTGCATTCCTAACCTCCAACAGGTGGAACAATTGAAGCCCATCGCTTAATTGCCCCATTGTCGATTTCAGTAGGCGATGTTATATTGGTCTATTCGATTGCAATTTATGGCAACATCTGAACACGAATGTATAAAAAAAACCATTGCGGCTGTTGTACATCAGCTCCCCCACCAGTGACAAGTCAAAAACGAAGTCTTTGGCTCCGATACGCATTACTGAACACGATCAGGTTTGAGAAGAATGAAGACAAAACGTACAGCTCTGCACATGACGACCTTAGTCTGTTATTAAAGTGTCTTTACTCTTCAAATGTGATGGGCAGATCGACACGTGTCCTGTTCTCGGAGTCTGATGCTCTAAAAATACAACGCACTAAAATTGTAACTTGGTTTTTTCAGCGCACTCTACTATTATTTTTTCCAGGCTGTATATATCGAAGAAGGGAAGAAGAAATGAGAGTTATCAATTGGTTCCTCAAGAAAAATTCCAGATCTTCTGTTGATGAAAAACGAATTCTTAACTCCATCAGACGACTCGACGAGCAGGTAGTTGTCCTTCGTAACAGATCATTACAAGTTGCTACTTCCCGTAACTACGTCTGCAATGATGCGCTCATTAATACCAAAAACGCACGAGCACACGCAAGATGCACTTAAAAATCTCTTCGAACACGGTTAGACTATTGAGATTTGGGTCACATTTGATTCAACCGGACGCAGATGTCATTTCGAGGATGAAATATAATTCCGCAGTGAACGTGTCAAGTCTAATAAGAAGTGCATTCGAACAGAAGTGAGTCTGAAGGCAGCGCAAAGAAATCGATCTGTTCTGCTAAGAATAAGCTGCTAGATACCCGGATAAGGCGCAATTCTCTTAAATGTTTTGTGCAAACCGGTGCTGTTACCGTTTCAGTTTGTTAATGTACCTGTTATGGGCAGGAAAGAGTGCAGAAATCGGGTGAGTTCGCTCGAGTAGTTCTTGAGAGTTAATTTAGATGGTCTTCCTTTTGCCCTCTAAGAATAGATGTGAGAAACTCTCGCTATTGGTCCCTTTGGGCGCATTTTTCGTAATTAGTGTGTGGATACCGAACACAACGTTGTCTCAGGAGTGAGGTTTATCGCCGCGAGGTATTTAGTACAGCATTAATTAAAAATAAAAGTTACGCAAATCCGAAAGAGGAATCGCGCAAAGCATGCAAACGCATTTCCAATGAATCAAACTAAAATGAAAGCTGAATTGCGTGAAAGTGACTTACCATCACTGTTCCACACCCCATCAAATTAGAAGAAATGTCTGAGCAGAAAGGCAGCATCCTACATCACTGCACGTTCACTGTACCTACCTTCGTAATGGTTCCTATCCTCGGCCATGTCTGCACGTTTCTTTGTGATCAACAGATGGGCGCCGCTTGCGCTTTTCTCGCGATTATATCTGACGTCACGTTCGTCAAACTCTAGGCTACGAGGTGTCCAGAGAACCACGTGGAGTGTCATCTATCCGCACATGCCAGACGATTCCTGCCATAATCGTCCGTTACATTTGAACCTAAGCCTAACGCCATTGTGATTCGCTGACCTGCCAGCTCAACGGACAAAGCGAACTGCCGCAGTCGCGAGTTCTAACCAGCCGCCGGGTGGGCTGGCCTCCGTGTGTTTCTAGTCTTTCCAGTTTGGCGTACACTAGAGACGGCAATGCCCCACAAACTCTCGAGACAGACGCCTCTTCGGCATCCTATTGGTGGTTCTGGCAGAGACACAAAGGGTAGGTGATGAGGACGCACACAAAAACGTGCACCGATCTACGGAGAGAGAGAGAGAGGGGTAGATGGTTAGTAAAACGAGTCAGTAGGAAACGAGTGGAGAGGGTTCATCACGCACGGTAAGGGACAATAATCCGGAGGGGTTGCAGCATTAATTGCTTTGTTGCGCGTTAGAAACAGGTCAAACCCACTGGTTAAATAGCAATCGAATGATGCTCGCTGCCGAGAGACAACCATCAATAGTTTGTGCGGAAAGTAGGGGTGGTGACGGAAACACGAGATCAAATGTTAACCAAACAGTGCCGGAGTCATATCCGTCGTGGGCATTCGGTTCTCAGGATTATACGTGACCTCTCTGTAAATTGCTTAAAAATTAATAAAAATTGTCCCGTCTTTCCTTGGACATCCAGAAATGCAGAAAACATTGGAATTGATTTATTTTTGCCCAATTGGTGGAGAAATACTGGCCTTTCATTCGGCTGCGGTTTGGGTTGATCACAAAAAAAACGATACCTTGCTGGTAGATAGTCAATTTTGGGAATCCAACTTTGAAAACTCAAAAGTCGACAGCAACCAGTCTTGCGGTGAGAAACCATTTCCTTTTCAGGCCTCGAAGCGCTTCTCTAAACTTTACGTTCTCATCCAGTAAGTGGTGATAAATGACTGTTACTGGATTACATCATATGCTAGACAGGGCAGCCAGCGGGTCGCTGCAAGGGACTGTCACCATTTAGATATTCTATTCGAGGATACGCAATTAATTCCCGAGTTTTGCTAAATCCCCACCAAAATGCTGCTTGTTCATTAGTAATGTTGCCATTATCTCTAGTTCTGGATATCCTGAGCAGACCTCCATTATGTAACTGAATAATTGCCCAAATCCGCGCGAGAAAAAAGAACCACTTATTTTTGAATTTCTTGATTGTAATGGAACCGTAATTAAGTTGGATGGTAGATAGCTGTCGTCCATTAGTTAGTAGACACCGAAGAAGTATGTGCACGCGCCATTTGAGGAGCCCATTATAAGGCGCATTACTCCTCCCCGTTCCATCCTAATTTTCTTCGATATTTTACGAAGTCTTTTAGAAGATCGTGCTCGAATTTTTGAATTTTAAGTAGTTCGAGTCCTTCTTCAGAAGTTACTTTAATTGGCTATTCATCTGTATAAAACCTCCGTAGTCAGTGGATAATGAGTTGCACGATTCTTCAACCCCTTCATTACAATCTTGAATAACGTTAAATGCCGAACAGCTTATAACGGTCCCAGTTTCCCCCTTTTTATTTTTGGATTTATTTAAAATTAAATAAAACATTTTTCGTCGATATTCTGACTGCTATAATTTCGCCGAATTTCACCCGAGTCCTCTCTCTATTACGTTCAAGTGTAATGTCCATAATTATTGTAAAGAAGGAAACAATAAGTCTCTCACCCGCTTGCCTTCCCCAAGCAGTTGTCCTTGCACTCCGCAAGTTCACCTTGCTGTCAGCGAAAGTCAATTCGCACAATGGCCGCGGCCATTTGGTGGTTGAATTCAAATTGCCCATGACCTATTACATCACTTTAGGGGATATTGCGTCACTTCCGCTATCTACAGAAACTCTGAGAATAGATTACCATGGTAACCGTTTGCTGATCATTCGGTTTATCGATAATGCACGCGAGAGAGAGAGTCCCAATATTGTATTGCTATGGTAACATACTTCTTGCGTGTGATTTGTGGTTGAATATCTCTCACAATACGCAGCCGGCCACACAAGAAAGTCAACGAATACTGTGCCATCAATAGCGATTATTTTCGTTTCTTTATGTTATTTTATTACCTATCGTGTCTAGAGGGGGCCTGTGGAATTTTCACTGTTGGGGAAAAAGCCTGATCTGCTGTCAACGTCGTAAAAAAAACAAAAAAAAAAAAAAAAACACGCCCTTTTCTATTTTGAACTTAACAAGTTGATCTGACCCGGCGTACCGCTGAGTAAGATTTAAAGTACTAACTTGTGATGGATGTATAGAAAAATGGAGTGCATTCAAGCACATTTAAGAATGCGTGTTATTTGTGAAGAGTTTGGACTATGATTACACAATGCGAGCCTTCATTTTGCTTTACCCGGATGACGCTGAATTCTGTGATCGACTTGTCTGTGCTATTTGCGGATCACAGAATGTCCTGGAGGTTGGTTATAAAGGTGAAAATTAAGAATTCAGTTTATTGACCACTGGTTAGTTTTTTTTTTTTTTTTTTAATCAGCAAATGTTCTTCTCGGCGTGTCTCTATCTCTCATTCATATCACTTCATGCAATGCTTGTAATATCCTAATTTGCTTGATGTCAGTCATTTCCGAAAAACAAATAATTTGGTATTTAAAAATTAACTCATTAAATTCTGGTTAATATCATAAACTCGAGGACAATATTGTGAACAACCGTTTCTCCAAGAACGATTTTATCGTAACCACCCTGCCCTCCTGACCTTATTGATTTCAGCAAACTTTGAAAGCTTTTCCTGCATCCCCTGATCAATATCATTTTGGAAGATAAGAAGTAGAACGCGTACTCCCTTAGGGACCACACATGCTACTGCAGTCCACTATAAAGAATACCCACTTTGTCTCCTGTCCTTCAACTAACTTTTAATCCATTGATTGATCACCCCCTGTTGTCCTGATCTGCTCTAATTTTAAGAATAAACAACTTCTCTGACCTTCTTTCTTATTCTTGTCCGGTTATATAATGACAAAGTGGTTCCTTGCATCCACTTGCATTACAACCTTATCAAAGTAATACTAGATTTGTCATGCAAGATCTCCCCCTAACGAAACATTCTGAAATCCAGTTAGGACATAATTCTTGTCCAGATGGTTTTGTTTTGCGTCTTTAACCATAGACTCTATAATCTCACCAATCACAGAGGTCACTATAATTGGCCATCACTTCTTTGTCTCCTCCCGTATAGACTGGAAAGGCATTGGCACTTTTCCAGTAAGAAGAAATAATTCCCGAGTCTAATGGCGATCTCATCAATATTACTAATGATTGGATGCACACTTCTCTTACCTTTCCGTTCCAGTATAACTTATATTACACCACTCATACCTCAGGCTTCACACACACGCTTTCTCTCAGTCTCAATAGCTTTTCAGGCCTCACTATTTCACTTATTTTATATCGGTTCGACCTCACTGTTTGTTCCCGTAATAATGTCGGCAGTCAAAGTTAATTTCAAATACTTTTTCAACTCGGCTGCCATTCCAGCTGGATTGTCCATTATGCCACTGTGAATTTTCAAGTGGCGCCAGTCGAATTTTCTTTCTGTGTCTTTGAATTCATAAAATAATCCCTTTTTTAGCTCTCATGGCCAAGGATTTTCACAAATCTTAACCTGTCAATGGTTTTATTTATATGCTTATTGGTTTATACTTATCGTGTGAAGCAGCATTACGCGATAGCCTGTAACTCTTCCACCCTTTTTCTATTTTGCATTATACCATTCTTCCAGCTCTCTTATCATTCATTTTGGTAGTATCTTGCAGCAGTACTTCCCAACTAGAACGAATCTGTTTGTGGTCTCCAAGATAAATTCTTGGAATTTATTACAAATAGCATATTGTAATAACGCCATAATTGTCCCTTCCTGAATTAAAGACCCGATCTTTCCCTTTGACCACCGAAATTTCCTTGGATACCCATTTTATGATGCAATCATTTCCTGCGATAGTTTCCTTAACTGTCGCAATTTTGATACTGCCTGAATCCTTGGTGAGAACTAAGTACATAATTGTCCGTTATCGAACAGCTAACTCCTCTTATATTAGGGACAACTTCGTCAGCGATGCCTTTTTAACTAACAGTGGTTACAAATTATTGCTGTTTGTGTTTTTAAGAAAATAATAAAAAGGCATATGAATGGTGAATGAGCACGTTCATTGGCCATCTCCACTTTCTCCATGTAAGAATCAAAAATGTCAGGCGTTTTTCAGCTCACTTACAGAAACATCGATTACAGAAAGCTAAATCATCGAGCGCTCACAAATCAGATCATTAAAATGATGCTGAAAATTAAAGTGCGTATTTAGTAGGAAGGAGATTTCTCAGGGCCAGCGACCGCTACTTGCGAGAACCTGTGCGGCCCTCGACCTTCAGCATTTTATCTGTTCTGGCCCCTGGCCAAAACAGGTTGGATACCCCGGGATAAGGAAGGCATCAGCCGAAGCAATAAATCAGGTCGGATTAGGCAACCAAATTACTGGAGCACAAATAACAATTTGTAGATGTTGAAATAATATATCTTTATTTTGTTAAAAAAGAGATTTTTTTAACAAAATAAAAAAGGTATAAGTGCCTCAAATACCGACAATAATTTCCAGGGAAAAGAATCCGTCATTTTCTATCGATATCGACTCACCAACCTCTCTGGAAGTTCCAATTTCCAGAGAAGCAAGCCTTAATGACTGCTTCGCTACCCAGTGCGAAGAATTGATCACCGAGGACTACAGGTCAACGATTGTGGTAAGAATATCATTAAACGGGAAAATCAAATAGTTGACCGTGGTTGATAGCGTCCCACTGCTCAATACCATAATAATTGACCTCTCGTCCAAAACGATTATTGAAATTTTCCGCTTATGTGGTTGTGCCGGAGCATAAACAGAATAAATAAATAAAATAAGTTCCCATTCCACCTAAAAGGAATGAATTATTATAATACAGGTCGTCCAAATGCCCTAGAAAGGGTCTATTTTTCTTCCCATGCTCACCGAAAACACCACCGATTTCAGAGATATTTGGAGAATCAACCCTCCCCGTAAGCAACTGCTCAATGAAGCGTAGGTTTCTGATCGTGATCTGCTGTATTCCGGCTAAGTTGGTGTGAAAACTGAATCGCGAGATGATAAAAGGCTTTTTTCGACTCCATTCGGCTGTTGAGAATGTAGTATTCTGAGGTGTCTCTTCAGGTATATGTCAGGTGCAGCGGACCAAATCAATGTGTAAAGAGGTACTGGAATAAGCTACGATTGTGTGTTGCGCACAATATTTGGGTCATGACGTCCTGCAAGATCCTGCCTTACGGCCCATAACGTTTAGTATCTCTGTTTTAGTGCGATTAAGGGTTGAGAGAAATTAACTCCTGATCCTAGAATAGCCGTAGGTCCAAGTAGTGTTTGATGGATTTTAATCTAAAGTCTTCGATGAAAAGTGGTACTTCATTCAGTTACCTTTTTTTGTTATTGCCAACAGGGCCAATTTGAGGGTATTGAGATCCAAGCTGCTGGTTTGAGATACTCTGTAACTGTTGATTTACGCAGCATCTTATTGGTCCATCTCTGAGATGAGAGTTTATTCTCATCCGTTATTCTGAGGAAAAAACTTGCCATCATCAGTGTAATACAGGAAGCCATCTAATGTGGAAATAAAGGGCTTGAGTGAAAGACAAGAGATAATCTCCCTAATGATAGCAGGTTGATAACCTCGAGATGCAAGTTATTATGCATCATAATTAATTTCCTCTTAGGCAGTTATGCCCGAATCAACTCCAGGATGCAATTGCAGACCTAGAAAGAAGTTTGGACAATATGCAGAAGCAGAAAAATATCTACGGGATCATAAACTGCCTCAATATTTAAATCAAGCCGGTCAGTTACGGCATTCTGAGCCTTGAACAGCATCTCTAGGAGGTTAGTGGTTGTCAAACACACTTGACCGAAGTGTAAGGGTAAGCAGACTAATGAGGACAGCAGTGGTAAACTGGTTGGAGTACTTTCTGGAGACTCTGTACTGTTCTCCGAAGTTCCGTTTTGGTAGATGATGTTCCCAAAGCATTCTCCACACCCACTCTCGACCGTCTGATCTGAAAAATTCCTTGCCGCTACTTATCTACTTCCATCTGATGTCTCTGCCACAGCCTGCACACTTTTAAACCTGTTTCCCCTTTATATAAACTTGTTCTTCGCGTTTACCACATTGTGGAGGAGGGGAAAGTCCTCATGGTGGTACAGTGCATATAAGCGCCGCTTCCAGACCAAAATAAAAAAGCCTGGATTCGAATCCCAACAATAATACAAGGAATTTTTATGGGCATTTTCACAACATGGCTGAGGTAGCAGGTCTCCGGTGAAGGACGCATGCTTTTTCGTCCAGCACACATGCAAATCAACCACAGAACACATGCGATCTACAGACACGGGCAATATGGTCCAAATCACTGATGTGTCTAAAACTCTACAAACACTCTCACCACACTGGGAGGATGTCAGAATAATTTGCGCGTTTAATTTCTATTTTTGCACATTTCCTTGTTCCGTCGAGTTCCCCTCTGTGACCTCCGATCACATGACGCTTGCACTTGGGGAAACTTTGTCTCAGATAACTAACACGCAGCTGTTTGTTCGCCGAACCTATCCATTTTTATACTAAATGGCGCTGCTCATGTGCAGTGCTAATGTCTGCCATCACGCAAACCTAAATCCAGTGTCTCGATACTCCTCCCATCCTCCACTTCTTGGCCCTAATAGAAAGAACGGCTGAAGTTTGTCTTACGGACAAAGAAAACATCGGCGTTATTGCTAAAGCCGCGAGATCGACGCCGAGGCCTAGATCCGGAAATAGTAAGAAAAGGGAGGTTACATCCAAACGGTTTCATCCCTACCTTAACGCTTGGCAGTTGCGTCAAAGGAACAGACGAAGAACTGAGACACGCGAATAATAGTTTCAGCCTTGGCCGTAATTTGAGTGCCGCCAAGTTGGCATAGCACAACGAGGAAGGTCGATCGCTGCTGCTAGGAATAAATGTAAACAGTAGGCTTAACACGAACTAAATTAGTATATTTCGCATTAATACGCTTACGTTTACGTAAAATATTATAATCGAGCTGTTCTGCATTAGAGCAATTGCTGTTTGCTTTTGCGAGACTATCGATCTGCAATGGGTCTATTGCAGGAATCGCATGCGTTCTGCAGTACCAAAATGTTGCGGTTAAAAATGCTTTTTTCAATTTCTCTTGAAATTGACTGCTGTATACGTTTTATTTTTTCGTATTTGGGACCGTATAATAAATCCCCGAATTTTTTGCCCACGATTTTGAAACACCCTGCACATATACAGGAGAAATCACAGTTCGAGGTCTCATTGTCAGATGAACAACACAAATGGTACTTCGGCAGATGGAAGGGTGGACAGAATACAGATATAGCGAATAAACACAATGTTGAATATTTTTTGTTTCGGACCAGGATGTGCACCGAGTCCAATTGGAATAGACAAGTGAGCCAAAGAAATAAGGAGTCAAAAAACCAATAGAAATCCACAAACAAACTCTGTCTTCAATGAAGCATTTCCTAAACGGCAGGATGTTCAAGGAAGGGAAAAGAAACTTTCAAAATGAAAAACAACTCTTTAGTGACATCTTTAGCTTCAAACCGTATCATTAAAGAGAGTCGTTGAAACTACGAAAGACACCATCTTGGTCTTTGAGGTTTGTCGTGGATATTCTCAGTTTTAGTAGCTAAGGCTGTCAGTCGAGATGTATTCCTACAAGTAAGACATTGATGGAGCTGATGTTTCAACACAGAAGGCTGTAGATGAATAGAATTTTTTATTGGACAATGACACGTATGAGAATAGTTACAATAGATTGTAACTAATGTTCAGAACACCATGGACAGCTGTATGCAGTCCCTTGGAGGGGCCGTATATTAGATTATTAGACGCGGCATCAGAAATGGACAAGAGGTATCGGTAGATGAAGGTGAGTCGACTTTCTCCAAACAGTTCCAGGGTCTGTGATACGTAACTTTCATTATGGGAGTGGGATCTCCATGGTGAGGAGAATATTTTTATGCCTTTCACAAACTTAACTTAGCATCTGTTTTATCGAAGGTATGGACCACTTGGTTTGGAAGAAAGCTATTAGAGGGGGAGAGTGTTCTTGTGACTCATCAGTCACAAGAACACTCTTCCCCTCTAATAGCTTGAGCCTAAAACTTTGGTTTATACCAGATGCGAAACATAAAAAGATTTTAATATAAAACAACCTTTTGAAATATGGGGGAAAATATATAAATAATGGCACTGAATGCGAACTAAAATTGGCATAAAAATAATATTATTTTTATTGGAATGAAGGAAAAAAATTAATTGAAAATGTGTTTATTATTATACCCTCTACATGCTTGTCGCTGACGGCATCTAAATTAAACAAAAACACACAAAAAATAAAAAAATATAAAAAAAAAGTCCCTCCAAATGTAAGAGGAGAAAATCTTTGATAACACGTTGTCCCCCATTGCTAAGGCCCTTGTAGCACGTCTTCTACTATAATTATCGCCTTTAACAGCTTTGAAAGTCATCGTATCAGTGGCTATGGAGGAGAGCTTGTAGTTGAAATTGTGGGATCAATGTTCAGAGTTAGATCAAAGTTTTCTCGAAGGAAAGTAATTAACGGCTCAGTTTCTTCCATTCCGAAGTTAACGTTGAAATCACCGCTCATGATCGTTCGTATTTTATGTAAATCTTTTTCTGCACCTTGAATTCAGTACGGCAGCAAAATGAAATGAATGAAGTCAAGTATATTCTGTATGTCATTGTTAGGAAACCTCTGTCTTTATTTTCTTAGGTCTTGTCCTTTCAATTTTTGCTCAATGCTCTGGAGAACACTGCACTTGACTTTCTCCATATTTGAACACTCATATTTTATTTAAAAAAAAAAAAAAATTGTGTTTTTCTAATGCAGTTCGACGAAATTCAAACGAATGGAGTATGAATTTTTTTGTAAATCGGTTCACTAGAACTCGAGATATCGTACCGGTCACGAAAAATGCGTCACGTGCTCTAATCACACTACCACGGCGTCGAGTACTGGGCAGAGACTAGTGGTGGAACGCGCCTCTTCCAGAGGTCGCACATGACGCAATCACTTCCGTGACCAGTCAGATTTACTCGGTTGAAATTTGTAGGTGCCCCAAGGATGTTCTGCATCAAAAATTCTTTGCTATCCTTATTCGCAGCCTTGACGAAATTTTTCTAATGAGCACCTTCGTTAAGTTAATGTGGCAAAGCGAACTTTTTCGGGCTAATGCGAAACGTTTTTCTATCCACGCAATAAACGATGTATGTTGGGCTATTATTTAAAGCTGTAATGGCTCAGCTATTCCACTGGCATAAAACACAACTTTCGTAAAGTCAAGCCCTGAAGAAACATTGCGACTGTCAACTTAAATGTTCATTCCGTTTTGAGATAATTTCTGCACAGACGTTACAGATGGCACAGGGACCGACCCTTTATGGAGTATCTACACCTGGAACAGACATTACGCATTGCTAATATGATTCACTACCATTTATAAGCCGCCCTCAAAAGTAGCACGGTGTTTAGTGTTTCTGTTCATTCATATCGCGTGGAAGCGGTCATGTTTCGATTCACTTTAAGACAAAACGAATTTTTTTTCCTCTTCCCTCTTCAAAGTGGCTAAGTTTCTCGGTCTTCAGTCAGGGTTTCACAGTCCTCCATCGTTGGAAAACCTGGCATCCATCAGAAGAGACAACCAACTATAGGATGTCCATTTAATCATTAACCGAGATAATTTCTACACCACCCACGCTTATGCGTCCCTCCACGTTGCGCTTAGCTTTCCTGTTGATGGTGGTTCTGATCAACTTCCAGCAGTTACCAATTTCAACAGTTCCTTGCATTTCTGCACAGCTGGGCTTCATCCCAAAATAGAAATACTTCCGCAAAGAGACTAAATGCTTCCACGTCTTAAATCGTGAAATTCTTGAAGCCAAAATAAAATTACGAATAAGACGAGGGTGTCCGAAATAACCGCTTTAAGAAATTAGACACCGAGAATGAACGGTGCAACAATGCCACGAGCTGCAAAGTAGATTCATTACTCCTTTGAATAACCCATGGGAGAATCCGATGGCTTTCACGCGGGCCACTTCTTTTAAAAACTGTTAGGCGAGTGGATGTTGTCAGCGGGAGAAATATTTAGCCGATACCCCGAAGGGATAGCGTAAAGTAAGATGGATTACACGACCTTGAGAAAGTAGATAGTTAACTCTAAGTACTCGTCATCTATTATGCAGATAAGCCTCGCTTACCTGGCAGACACTTTTCTACTTTAGATAGCGTCGTCATACCGACCCTTCGCCGACCACCTTTTGCATGACTAATCGCTTCTGCGGGAGAGTCGCTCCCCACGCGAGCCAACGGATGACTCGCACGCAGCAGCGCGCTCAAAAACAAGAGGATAAGTGGCACACCCAATAACATCGTCGGACGCAGTTCCCTGAACCAGCAACGCGCACAAATTAACGGATAAGTAACCCGTGGCGCACACAAAAGTGATTGAATGGCTCGCGAATAGCAGCGTTCTTGTTCGCACATTTCTGTTTTTAGAGACTTCAGAGCAGACGCATAAGCGCTTGTTGACTTCGCCGTGTCTGTCCGTCCGCATGTAACAAAGCGATTGTTTGTGGACGGTCATTAAATTTTTGTTTGGTTAATATAGAAAGATTTAAAGAAATAAACTGAGAATCTCGATATTGGTAAGTCTTAAGTGGCAGTGATCTTGTAAGTATGAATCCCCTGGGTACTGTTTATTACCGTACACTGCATAGAAAAAAGTATTCGGCCACCCCTCTAGTTTTTGGAATATCGGAGGGGTGGCCAGGTATTTTGTCTATAGATAAGATATCAAATATACTCTATCTAGTACACCAATGACAATTAGACCGTGGAACTCTGGAAAGCTGGGTTATGGAGTGAAGAATCACGGCAGATGGTTTTTCCATCCGATGGTAATGTCTAAATGACGTTACGTTATTTACCACAGGGTTTCGTTCTGGTTATGAAGTTTGGCAGAGGTGCTGTCACCTTTGGTTGTCATTCTGGAAAAATGAGGACCGTGCGTACCTTGACATTCTGGCCAGTTCCACTCTTCGTACGCTGCGGCCGCAGCGTACGAGGAGTGGAAGGGCCCTTTCCTGTTTTTTAATTTCATGCACAGTGTCATAGTACAGTGACTTAGTTCGAAGATATGGGTGGGCAAAAGTTTCGTTGTCTGAAACATTCATAGCTGAATTGTGTCGAAGAAGGAGGACTGGACAAAGTAGTGCCTTCCTGAAATTGAAAATGAGTTCGGGGTCTACCGAGCAGGATGCAGCGTGTAATGAAGCCAAATTACAGTGGGCGGAAACGTTATTAAATATCGTATCGATAAAAGGCTCGGCAAGTATCCGGTTACTTTTGTAGTGCGAGTGAACTTTACATCATCACGTTTTCAAGGTTTAAATTTTGAAGGACTGTTCTAGGCGGTTTCTTTTTGTTTGAGTATAGCTGAAATTAAAACGAAGCCCCCTACGTTTCTATGGATCACCGGTCAGACAATAAACGTTCGTGCAGCGTACGGACCAATGATGTAACCTTCCGAAGTTACGGATCACCTTACAATCGAACAATTCTTTGCATCTTCGGTTTTATTGAAAAAATGGAGAACAATCTGGATTTGTTTTTATGGAAGCTTATGAACAAGGGTCCAGAAAGTTATTGAAGAAACGATGGTCCTTCTAAATAAATACAAAAGCCGATCTTTGGTCGATGCACGCACCACAAAGGTTAAGATACTGCACTCTATACAGAAAGCGTTGATCCAAATTTTAGAAGGGTCATGGTCCAGGTCGAGGGATCAACTCAGAAAGGCCAGTTCACCAAACTCTCGTAGTTGTGGCCCAAACTTTTTCCATTGACATTTCCTCTCTTTCGTCTGCTCGCTAAGAAACTGTTCTACGCGACTCTCAACGCGAGGGTTCTGACCCACAATCAGACCGAATATCCTACCTTTGGAGCCAGGAATATCGCAGTTCTCTTTAACCGATCGCTCCAACTCCCCATTTTCCTACGGATGCTAATTATAGATGGCCGTAAATGGAATTCTCGAAGAAGAATGGCGTTCCTTTGCGGAGAAGGGCTCTATATCTGCGTGTCGTCCGGAGCGTGACTTTAAAATGTCCTCTGGCGAAGTTATTGAGGGAAAGTATGCGAAGATCCCTTAATGAAATTCCTGCGCTCCGAATTTTCCATTTCTTCCCACCACTTCCATAACAATTGCCAACCGATGAATCCTCTTAATCACCTCGTGGATAATAAATACCCCGGGAGTCGGTGGCAATGAAGTCCGGCTTTCCTCCGGAGCCCTCGAAAGTTTGTCACCGACGAGAATTACGCGACTCTTGTTACCATAGCAACGGTAACGGCGTAAAGTACGCGCCAATACTCTCAACGCCCGGCGACGGCTTCCAGAATGTTAATAATCCGATCCATTGTTGTACCAGGCACGTGCTTACAGATGGGGGGAGTGGGGGTGAGAGGGCGGGCGAGAGAAGGCAAGCGCTGTTCGCTGTCACAAAGCCTTCTGGGATTGACAGCGTTTTATTGCGATGGTTTATCTGGCTTTGCCTTTCCTTCAAGGTGTCGGGTAGCCACTCGAGGTGTAATTCAATCTGAACAGCGTCTCCCCATTAGGCCAGATTTTGCTGCCCTCTATGTGTAAACTGAGAGTGTGGTTAGGGTTTCAAAATTGTGTATGCGTACGTTTCCCCGAGCTGAAGGTCTGGTCTTCTGATCTTGGCAAAGCGCCAGCCACCGAGAAGTGTTCTTCAAAACCATTTCATTGAAGAAGCGTTTGCATCCAAACTGGAATCAAAATGGAACACCACACTTGGATTCGGCGCCATTTACTGGTTGATGACGTCGCTGTTCAGCAGTGGATTATAATAATTCCATTTAGCTTAGACAGTTTCGTAATGGAACCAATATCCCCGAAAATAAATTAATGTCGTTTATTCCTCCCCCCACCTCCAGTTGTCTAAATAATTGAAAAACGTCAAACATTTATAGAAATGTAGGCTAAAATAAGTACTACGGCATGTGAATACGCGTGCGTTACTTGGTACTAGTGAATTATCTTCTATTTTTGAATGAAATAGAAGGAATTGGAAGTTGCTGGAGAGGTCTTCATCTTGCAGTGGATAGAAAATGGCTGATGATGATGATTTTTGAAAAGGTGATCTGCTGTACTTCTATGTCGGGATAAGCTGAAAGGTAATCTTCTTATCGATGGTTGATCATCAAATACATGCAGTTGAACATGAACACAACACGCACGATGGCCACAGCCAATTGCTATGAGGTCATCCTGCGTTTCGATAAGTCGTATACAACCGTAGTAGCCTGGACACCAAAATAAACGTAAAGGCAATGAATCTGTAAACACCAACTCATCATGGACTTCTGACTGCTCGTCTGGTGGACTCAAGTGGTTTAAAATTCAACTGTACTTAACAGATACACCGTCTTATAAAGCCATGGGACTCCCCTCCCTCTGATTGCAGGAAATCGCGTGTAATTACGAAATAATCAAAATTTTGCAGCATAAGATAAGCAACAGTTAGCCAGGACTTCCTTTCAAACGTGGCCACCGAACGAATTCCACTGTGAACCCTGTTAAAGTTTAATATTTCCAGGTTTAATTCCGATCTGCTTGGTTCCTTGGAGTGCCACCAGTTTTCTGCCATAAATCAACAGCGAGTCTTCCACGACGCATTACGGTCCAGGGTGGGCTAATAGGTTATCCTTCTTGAATACGTTTTCGAAACTGCAAGTGTCCTATCGCATTTAGCCAGGCATAATTAGATTGAGAAAATACCTTAGAAATGACAGTCGCTTTTTCAGTCAGTTGTGTCTTTTATAGATCAAAGGCAACTGAAAACGACGATTAGAAGCAGTGTATCATGGGAATCGTATTGACACATTAAAATTATCTGTAAGAAACTTGTGGAAAACGTGTTCCTTGATGAGGGATCCGCTTTTGTTTCATTTCTGTTGTCTCACCAACTGCTGTGGCACGTGCGCATACACTGCGGTTCCCGAAAATTAGGCTCTCACTGTCGGCTTAAAGATATTAACGTAGAAAATTACTTAAACGTAGAAATTCACGAACAGGGGAAGGGAACGCGCCACCCATGTCTGATTGGGACCGGCATGCGTACCACGACCAGCAGCGGCTCGTGCTCTGTTAGTGGATGAAAAATACACCGCTAGAAGGCGAGATCGGTGGCTCTTCTTGCGGTTCCGTTGCTATGGAAACGCAGTCTTTAAGACGTGTGTGTCGTCGTACGGAGAAGGAAATTAAAGTGAAGGAAGGGGTCGCGAGGAAGTGAAAGGCACGATGAAAATGAAGTTGCTTTGTGAAAAAGAAAAGCGAAAAAATAATAAATGAATGAATAAAATAAACTTTCTTTTGATGTGTCCGCTTGCTCGGTAATTATTTCATCCAATTAAGGGCATTAAATTCCTCGTGACGTCTCTTACCGCGGATGCGACTCCTCCCGCAGGTGCATTCGCCTTAAATATCGTTCTTCCCCGTTCGCCATTCTTCGAACTCAACAACGGCACTCGCGGACCTGCAGCTCGGTCCAAATGTCACGAAGCCAAGTGTCTTTGATCCCAAACGCGGGCGTGTGGCCTCATTAGCGAAGGAGGAAGCCTACGAATACTTGCGGTCGGTGTCATCGCAGGTTAGTCTGCTAGCGGAATTCTAGCCCTCGATAAACACGCGGGATTCGCGCATCGAGAGCCTCACCCAAAACGCGTTTGCGTCATTTCGTAAACAGAGACGTTGGCGATCCGAGGCCTGCGTATTCACGCTTTCCAGGTTGCCATGACAACAAGGCAAAACAGGAAAAAACTTTGGTTTCCTAAAAGAAAGGGGAGAATCGCCCCGCAACATATTTACTGCGCGGTATTAAATGCCAATTAAGACGCAAGGAACACGATTTGAATATCTTCTGCCCATAAAATTCAGAAGCCACCCAAAATGGCCACGGAGTGAAACTTCGGAAAGAATGCTTCCAATATTGTTAAAATTCTTCATTAGCTCAAAGCAAGTACATTAATGAATCCCAACACAGATGGCGAGAGGAATCTTACAAAAATTGGATATTGGTCGTCACTGAACTAAGTAAGAGGTGATTTGGGGGAGAGGATTTAGGTCTGTCCCTCATAGGATTCACTTTGCAAGGCAAAGAAGCGAAACAAATCCATGAGGAGATGAAAGCTGTGTATGGGGAACACTGGCTAACATATGCGACTGTGAAAAATTAGAAAAGACAGTTCAGGTGTGAGCGAAGCAGTGTGCACGATTACCCAAGAGAAGGAAGATCCCTCTCCACCACACATCCTGCCTCTGTGCCTAAAGGGGAACAGTTAGTCCTCTAAGACGCACGTGGGACTATTTTATAGCAAATGAAGTTAACACAGACACGTGTGTGTTCGTACCATAACGCGTCACCTCATGCGCATGTCTAAGGCTGCAGCTCGATAGGCTGTGACATTGTCGACACCTTTTCCAGAGTTCCACAGGAAAGTGTGTTCTGCATAGCTTTTGGAGTTTTGTACAGACATTGTTGATGAAGTTTTTGCCCAATTTTGACGATGGATGAAGGCTGGGTACATCACTATAACAAATCAGATGAACAAAACCGACAGGGGCCTGCTCGCAATGGCGCTTTTACATTGGACGTTGCAATGGAAAACATACATGTTCGCTAAATCTCCAAAAAAGGCAAGTTCAATTGACTGCCAAAATGGCCATGTTGCTCACAAGGTTGCACTCACATAGGACGTGCGCCATCAGGTGTGGCTTTGAAAATCAGCAACGCTAACCTTATTCTCTCCTAAATTCTCACCTAAATCCATTTTTTCCCTTCCCTAAAATGAAGAATCGATTAGGGGGTGGCGGCAGATTTTATACTGATGAGGAAATAATTAATGATCGTTGAGCCTGGTTTTCTACTTTATTCAAAAGTGCTGAAAGAGCTTGTTCTTGGATTGGAAAAACATGTAGCTGTAAAAGGTCGCTATATAGAGAAGGATGAAAGCGCCAGCCTAGTTTCAAATCCCTAACTCAAATATTTCTAGTTAATGGTAAATACTTATTGACCGCCCCTCCTACATTATAAATAAATAAATAAATAAATAAATAAATTTTCTGTTTATACTCCGGGATGACCAAACGGTCAGAGGAGTTTACAAGATACACAGAATACAAGAAACAGCACCGTATTCAGCAGTTACGGGCTTCAACCCCGGTCACTCAAGGCACGTGTACTTATGCACCCGCGCGCCTGACCACTAGGCTACCCATAAGATTAATCTAACAAATTACGATAATAAAACTGAAAAATTATGCAAAAAATCATCCGGACAGAAAAAGCGCCAGCTAGCGACACAGTGACCCGTTGCACCTGAAGAATCCGCAGTGGCATCACGATAGCTGATGCCACTGTAGCATCAACAATACATCAATTCGATGTTAAACGAGTTGGAAATTCAAAGTAATCCAATATACACATGCGCGTGTTGAATTACGTTGTTGTTGAGATGGGTGAGCTCTTTGTTTAAAAATAAAATATGCAATTTTGAGACTGAACACAGATTTGGCGTCAGTTCCTATAAGTGAATTTGACAGTTGCGACTACAAACATGTACTCCTCGATAAGCACCCCTTCATGAAAAAGTGGACAGCTCTCGCTTTCATCTCTTCTGAAAATCTCTTCTTGCTTCACATCGTTTGACATAGCGGGTAAGAAGGGATTAACCAAGAGCTAAATTTGATATTTCGTCCAATAAATCAGACAAACCCACCAGAGAATACACTCAATTTATGGACGTAATGCACATGGGCAGATGAGTTGGTTCTTTTGGCATTGCACACGTGGAAGAATTCCATCCAGTAGGCACATTCAACGATATTCAGTTGGTGTTCCACAGGTATGGCGGAAACAGGGTGAACCTTGTCAGCGTTGTATATAGGTTAAGAGTGTTACTCACCAGGGTTCGCCGCTTGAGATGGTGCATGTCCTTCCTTGCATTCTTGCAATGCTGTGGCCGAGGGGTCACCGCGGATTGAATTAGCACAGTTTGAATTAACTGTGCTAATTCAATCAATTCAAATGTATTGTGGGAGTTTAATTTTTTTTTCTTTTTGTCACAGAAATCGGCTGATGATACAATAGGAGGAAGTTATCTGGGTTAATACTTGTTTCCCCTACTTCAAAATTTTCAGAAGACCGCTGCTGCAGGGTTGAATCTTCATAGGAAAGATTTCATAGTTCTAGGTCCATTAATAGCCAAGATAACGCTTATTCAAAGCAAGATTTTCTTTGTAACGTTCTAGGTTTTGAATTGGATCAGTTCAGCCATCAGTTTCCACAGCATAGCATCGCCAGACCTTTTGGGTAGTAATCAGCATTAAGTTAGTGTTAGTAACTGGACCCATCAATTTGAATCATGAGTGCGGTAGGAGGAATGCTCAGTATTAATTATAAATGGTTTTAAAGAGCAAATAAGCAGTACATATGATTATTCACCCTTTATCATTGGATCAACCGTCTTATTGAAAATGTTGAAGCGATCTGGTTGTGGCTAGTCACCTGGTGGTGTGGCCCTCGCGGTAGCACAGTACATATAAGTATCGACCTCTTCACGCAGGGTGGTAAAGGCCCACAGTCGAATCCATTTAAGAACGCCAGACATTTTTTATTTTTTTTTTTAGTCTGATTCAAGTGATGATAATTTGATTTTTCTCCTTGAAACTCGGATTTCTTGTCTAACAAACAGCAAATTGATCACACACACAAACACACAATTTACATAGAAAATACATATGACACAATATGGTCCAAGTCGCTGCTCCTAAAACTGTACAACAGCGCCTGGGTGCACATTAGTGTAATATGTACCCAGGCGCTGTTGTTGTACAATAATCCTGACAACGCTTGTTGGAATCTAACTGATTTTAACTCCTTACGCTCACAAGGATCGCTCTGTCCATTTGGGAGGAAGAAGGCATAGGCACAAATATCTAAAAACTAGGGACAATACTGATGACGCCATCCTTAAAAGATTTTTGTGGATTTTGTGGTGCTGAATTTTTGAGAGCACGAATACATCTGCTTCCGGGATTTTTCGATTCGCCGAGAAGCATTTTGTGTAGAGACCTTGTCCATCTCACTCTTGGTTCTGAAGGGGGCTTGGAGAGACGAGATTGAATATGGCGAGTGAGGTGTCTGTGGATGACCTATGTATATCTGAAGGATGGCTTTTTAGCTTCGATCACATTTCCATTTTGATTTCATCAACAGTAAGGTCCATTTGAATTCTTTGAAGGCTATGGGCAGATTCCTTATTTTTCTGTGGCATTGTTCTATACGTGCGCTAAATATAAAGTCGGAGAAATCATTCGAAGACGTTAGTTGCGAACTCAGTATAAAGAGAAAGGAGTAGAGGAGTGCCCATAGTGTTCAAGGAATTTGCTATGAACAACAAGTACTCCAACTAAGATTAAGTCTGGTGCTGACGCGATGATTTAACTGATCCCCGATTTTCACCTTAAGTGGCTTCTAAAGGTAAAAATCGGGGATCAATTAAATACTGATAGCAATTCAGAGATTATTGAGCGAATACTTAGAGCATAGGTTCCTAAACTTATTTGTCCTACCGCTCCCTTTTCAGAAACAAAAATTACTCAGCGCCCCCCTGGAAATCTACCTTCTTTAAGCGAACAAACAGAAAGATATAGTAAAAAATTTGCGTTTTTTACTATTAGTTGTGTTATACTTATTAGAATTCTGTATGAAGCTTGCTGCTTCATACAGAATTCTTCATCGTTTTCAATACAAAGTTGTGTAAACAATCTGTCATTCAATGAATTGATTCTGATTTTGTTGATTGCTTTAATGACATAACCTAATGACCTATGTAGGCGTTCACTCAGATTTTTGGCAACTAAATGTTGACGATGGATGACACAGTGTACAGCGAATGCCTTCGGCATCGCTTTTTTTAAATATGCAAGAAACCCCCCTATAGCGCCCTATCATCGCTGGAGCACCATCAGTAGCAACTGACAAGATATTACTCGGGGGTATTTCTTTTTCTTTAAAAAACTCTTCCAATGCATGAAATATCGATTCTCTTTTAGTATCAGTTTTCAAATTTTTAGCAAATAATAATTCTTCGCAAATTTGTTCTTCTTTTATGAATGCTAAAAGTAAGGCTTCTGGGATGTTTTTAAATACTCACATAATGAGTCTTCAACATCTTGAGCCATTTCATCAATTCTTCTTTGTGCTGTATTATTGCTCAAAGAAATTTTATTGATAATACCAGACGCTGGCATGTGCAGCATAGTGCGTATTACCTCACTTACAGCTGGTACAATTAGTTCTTCACCAACAGTATGCGGTTTTTACCATTTTAGCAATCAGTAACGAAATGTTGTAAGAAGCACACAACCCATCGTCATCTTGTTTGGATGCTGTTGAAAAGAGTTTTACCAATATCGGTTGTTTCAAACGTTTTTCTTTAAGTCCTTGAAAATAAAATAAATCCTTATCTTTTTTATCAGCATGGCCTTTTGTCAAATGTTCTCGTAGTCTTGAAGGTTTGATAGCTTCATTTGATAAAACTCTTTCGCAAGGCAAACACATCGGTAATATATTGTTTGTAGGCGACTGAATAAAGCCATAGTTCAAATATTCAATGCTGTATTGTCTACATTTTTTCTTAGATTCGACCATAATATTATCTGTAGAAAAAAATTATATAATTAATATTTCTCTAGTCGGAACCAAAATTCTTTGCAATAGTTGTGTTATTAGAAGAGTGTCCACGACATCAGTGGTTTTTGCGTAAGACGGCAAAAGACAAACAAACCAAAATGAAACTAATAAACCGGGTTTTGTTCTTTGCTCAGCATTAGATATATTTATTTGATATTAAATTGTCAAATATCAAACTAAATTTATCAAGAAATAATTAATTAAAAAAATACATTAATACGCAATTAAGAATCGGTTAATAGTTTTTATTCAATTTTCCGTTATTTATATAATTGTTCCTTATTAACACACGCCTTATTTACCAATTAACACGGATGATTCTATAGATAGAAATAAATATTAACAGTTTTTTTTATGATTTCACTCCTCTGATTTCATGCAATAAAAATATTTTATTATTAGTAAACACTAGAAGCCATAGAAACGTACGGTAGATATGTAAGGAAATGCATAAAAATACTCGCGTGTAAATTGCTGTTTTATTGAAACAGCAATAACACAATTTGCTTTGTATGTGATCCGTAATCCGTAAATATCGAATATGAATTAAAATTTTTGAATTGAATACAATTACACTTGCACTATTGTTAACTGCTTGTCACACATTTCAAAAACAATCTAGACTAGATTTCATACATGACGCCTATTCATAGTATCGTATTCTCAACAAGTCATTACACGCACATATTCTTTCTGATGTAAGCTGGACTCACCGACAATTGCTACGAAGTACACAGGTTGGTTGTCGTTATGTCTGGTGTTACGGTTGGTTGAGGGACTCTGACTATACTAGAGGTGTTCAGGATTGCGACTTTTTGGAGTTCTTTGTAGGTATTCTCTGGGAGACCTGTTGCTGCTAGGCTGTTATGTAGGGTTTTTGGCACCGGTATGGTGGTTGACACGATGATCGGGATGGTCGTTACTCTGTTGCATATGCGACATCTCTTTGATCTCCTGTCTTAGGTTCATGTATTTCCTGACTATTATTATTAATATCTTTTTATTTCCACATCAGTGGGCACCCCCGGAATAGCCTGGTTCAGCTAGAGGGGTGTACATTTTAAATATATAAGGCGATTACATTGATTGAATTAAAAGAAAGGAAAACACATTGTAACACTGAAGTTTCAAAACTGTGAAGGTGGTACAGTCACTACACGTTCATACACTTCTTTCAGTGTCCTGTCTGTAGCGATTCGAGCTGAGGCATCAATTCCCAGGGAGTTATATGGTCCGAAAGTATTCGCTGGAAACACTGATCCTAGGTATTGCAGGTTTTGTACTGAAGATCGTGGACAAGGTGTTGCACTGCACCGAGTTCTTTCGATGGTCAGAGAATTTGTCGTCACTTCCCAGATGTTAGGTGAATCCATTCGGCCACAAAGGAGTTGTGTCAATGTGTGCAGATTCCTCTTCGTGATGATGGTTTCCCACGGTTACACGGCGAGGTTTGCGTAGAGAACGCTCCAAGAGATGGTAAAAGGGTGGCCCATCGCCCTGTTTAACCATCTCAGGAGCCAATACTCGTCCCAAGAAATCTCTTGAGTTGAGCAGAGGAGACCCCTGACCAAAGCATAGATGCATAGAGCGGTACAGGGATCAAATTTCTTTGGACGTAATCCAAGAGGAACCCTCGAGGCCTAAGACCAACCAGCTCCTTTCAGATTGCACAGAGAGCCGCGAGCGTTTTCAGCCTGGCCATGTTGAGGTGGTCTTTGAAGGTTAGTCTGTCATCCCACTTCAACCCCAAAACCGGTGTGGGAGTGAAGCTTTACAATGACGGTCCCGTTGATTTTGAGTGTTATTTTATTCTTTGTCTTCCTTTTTGTGAAAGTCATCTGAGCTGCTTTCTGAGGATTCAACTTTAGCCCGAGACATTGTAGATAATCCTGAAGTCGAACCAGGACGTTCTGTGTTTCAATGGCGACTGCATCTACATTTACTGGATCATCTGATGTGACGAGCATCTTGAGATCATCAGCATATGAGAGGAAGTTTGGGTCTTTCGCAAGGAAGGGCGCTAAAGCAGTAGCAAAGAACCATGAGGAAAGATCTGGTGAAAGATCGTGGTGGTGCTCGACAATCTATGGTTATATTTGATAAGAATTTTCCTGTTGTTAAGAAGTTGGGTTAGAATAAAAAGTAGGTTTCCTTCGATTCTGAAGTAATATTTAAAAATTTTCACCAGCTCTGTTGTGCAAAGTGTTAAAATATTCCTATGGTAGAATGAAAGTCCAATGACAGGGAGAAACGATGGAATTAAGGAATTAAGATAGGCGTGAAAGGAAGGTATTTAAACATTATTTGCATATTATTTAATTATTTTATGTCCAAACAATGCAATGACTTAGTTAGAATATACGCACACGAATGTCAACCCACTTACGATTCCAAATGAATTCTTTTGCTTATGGCTCTCTGATCAATAATGCGACAACTTACAAATATTATCAATAAGTTTTCTGAACTGATTTTCCCTTCCAAACATGCAAAATGCACAACATTTAAACACACACACAGTTGCAAAATGAGCGATTCATTTAAAAAAAGAAAAAAGCCTTGTAATACAACAGCTACCTAGTGGCCTGTACGTCTAATTCCTCCTGTCCATACCTTGGAAACTTTTGGTAGAATTCGCCTCCATTCTTCCTATAAAACAACTGCCAATGGCCGTTTGAAAGAAGGCAGTTTTGGCCGTAGACTAACACGGCGCACTAATTTATCCCATGGTTTCCTCAGTGGGTCCCGCTGAACAACTTGAAACCTCTGCAAAACGATATTTTACAGAGGTTTCAAGTTGTTCTTTTGATTGAGGTATGTTTCGTTGACCTACGGTGTGTATCTGCCGTGGATTTCGAGAGATTCTGATGCGGCATCTAACCACGTTGAAAATTTCCAGGTTTCGATCCACGACCCAGACTGGGTTGTAACACATGTAGACCTCCGAGATTTGGATTGGTACTCAGCCAATATGCTTGTAGAAGGGGAAGGGGTCCTAGCGCAGAACTCAATATTCGTTGGGGGCGTTCGAACAGGTTTTTGTCACATCATATACAACATGGAACTTCAATTTCGAACAGACTGGCAGTTAGCAGTTGTAGTTATTTCCTCAGCAGTGCCCTCCGATAGAAATTAAATTACTCTGATCGTCAACGGAATTCCACCATGATGCATGCAAACACCGCATTTTTTCTTTAAAATGTTTTTCTTTTTTTTTGGAAGTTACAAAAAAAAGAATTTCCGGATGAAAGAAATGATTAAAGAAAAGTATAAAAACGATTGCCCTCAAAAGTGATAATATTAACAGCGAACAAGAAAGAAACGACACAGATTAGTTCCAGCGTAGTTGCCAGTGTTATGAACATGACTTTAGAAGTTGCCTTGACAACAGACTCGGTTCACCAAAATTCCAATATGTCTGATTGCTTTCGAAATACCCGTTTCCTGGAACAGATAAAACGTGCATAAAAGAGTAGTTGCAGAAATGAGAAAAAAACGAAACGAATAAAGGATTGTCTTTTCTTTTTTTTTTTTTTTTTTTTTTTTCCTTTTGAGACATTTCTTAAGCACAGGATAACCGGGACATCTTTGGACAGAAAACCAAGGGGTCGCAGGGTTGGACCAGCTTCAGGTTCATAATTAGAGAAGCCCACACATGGGGATTTTTATTACTTTAATTGAGAGTGAAAATTGCGATTTATTTGGAATTTAGGCTATTATCCTTACGCGGTTTCGACCAGGGCTGGGATAATGTCGTGTGTAAAGTACATTTTCACGTATTATGTTGACGAACAATCCAAACATCCGTTACCCAAACGCCATGTTAAAAGAAAAATGAAATATGACATTATTTAATAAAGATCTTCACTTAAACTTTAATGTTACAAGCGTAAAATATCTACATGCACTTATATGGCATTGCATCTACAAGAAAGTAGGATGGAAGTGGGCACTTTTTGAGAGCATGTTTGTACTTCTTTTTGTGCTATGAAAGGAAGTGTTGCAAATCAGAAACCTCGTGACTACTTTTCTTTAAACACAAGGCTTCGTGTTTCAGCAATCCACAGCAGCAGCTTTGGATGGGCTGTATAAAATCAATAAAAGCTATTTCTATCTATTCCCTGATGAGCTTTCGGCATCCTGGAGCAGAACATTTTGTAATTCACGAAGACTATTGTTTCTGCGAAGCTCTGGATGGATAGAAACAGTTGCGTAAAATCAACTTACATTTCTTTTTTTCGATAAATTATGGGTTGCAGAACATTTTCATCGTAACACCTACAGGTTCGTGTAAAAATTAAAATCTTTATCGTAACACAATATACGAGGGGCGTTTGAAAAGTTCGTGGGTTGAGTATGAAAGGTTTATTTGAAGAGCCTGGTAACATGTTACTCTTCAACATAGCTCCCTTTGGAGTCGATACGCTTTTGCCAATGATGCTGCAAAGTGTTGATCCAGCTGCGATGAGAAATTTTCTCTCGGACTTCCAGGAATTATTATTATACCCGTTTATTACCTGAAAGGGATGCCCCTAATACAGCTTTAGCTAGGAGTGCTTCAAATATACATAGTTACCGTATTCTACAAATGTACAAAGTTACATCCACAAAAAGTTTAGCACAATATAAGATGTGCATCAAATCTATAACAGTTATCACTCCGAGAACAGTATTAGCAAACAGCTAAAATTGCAAAATACGATGAGAGTCCTTTATGATTTGGTTGCAGTAAACTCTGTCTGCACAGTCGTCCAGCATCAAATTTTAGTGCATTGAAGATCCGGAGTGTGTTGTTCAGGAACATTAGGTCAATGTTCGAAAGGCTTCTCAGTGGTAGAAGATCACATCCACTGCTTCCTCCCCGACAATGGAAAGCGGTAACAATTTACAGAGATGTTGGAGAAGAAATTTCCCTCTCGTAGGCAGTTGCGCAGCGATACACAGGTTTCTGGCCGTGACCATCATCTCCATCAGCCATTTTCAATCCACTACAGGATGAAGGCCTCTCCAGCAACTTTCCAGTTCCTTCTGTTTTGAGCACTGGCCATCCATTTACTACTCAAAAACTCATGAATTTCATTTATCCATATCCGCCTTTGTCTTCCAGGTTTGCTTCTAGCTCCTCTTGGATACCATTCTGTTATTTTCTTAGTCCATCTGTCATCATGTCTTCGAGCTATGTGTCCTGCCCAAGACCATTTTAGTTCTTTAGTTTTGATAAGAATGTCCTTTTCTTGAGTTTGCTGCCTAATCCATGTGTTTCTCTTCTTATCTAACAGTCTGATTCCCAATATAATTCGTTCCATTCTTCGCTGTGTAGTTCTTAGCTTCTCTTCCATTCTTTTGGTGAGTGCCCAAGTTTCACTTCCATAAGTCATGGTGGGGAGTATACATTGGTTCATTATTTTACGTTTCAGACAAACTGGGATATTGCTCTTCAGTATGTGACTATATTTCCTGAATGCTATCCATCCAAAATTTATTCTTCTCTTGACTTCCAGCCATTTATCATTATTACAGCTAATAACTTGTCCCAGATAAGTATACGACTCCACCTTTTCAATTACTGCTCCTTCAATCATTATTTCCCTTTCTGTGGCATACTTTGTTCATCATTACTTTTGTTTTAGCCATATTCATCTTTAGTCCAAAATCCTTACTAACTCTGCATAACTGATTAAGATTTTCCTCTAATTCTTTGGGATCGTGGCTCATGACCACAATGTCATCTGCAAATCGTAAATGGTTTAGGTACTCTCCATTCACATTGACTCCTTTCTGCGACCAGTCTGATCTTCTGAAAGCTTCCTCAAGGGCAGCAGTAAACAGCTTCGGAAATATTGTGTCTCCTTGTCGAACTCCTTTCTCGATTTTAAATTTGCTACTGTCTTTGTCTAGTCTAATAAAGGATGTAGCACTCTCATATATTTTCTTCAAAATCATAATATGTGGGGTATCTGTACCTTGTCTTTCCAGTGCCCGAAACATTGCCTTATGCTGTATGGAGTCAAATGCCTTTTCATAATCCACAAATGCCAGGCATAATGGTGTTTTATATTCATTTGCTTTCTCCATTAGCTGTGATATTACGTGAAGGTGATCCATAGTTGAGAATACTGTCCTAAAGCCAGCTTGCTCTTTCGGTTGATTCTCATCAAGTATTCTTTCTAATCTGTTAGTAATGACCCTTGTGAACAACTTGTAGATATGGGATAACAAGCTAATTGGTCTATAATTTCCAATTTCTGATTTATCTCCTTTCTTATGCAGCAAAACTATGATTGCATTATTCCACTGCTTAGGCATCACACCTTTTCTAATGCACTTTGTGAAGAGGCCGTGACCACGGGATGGTATTCAAGTTGGAATAAAATATGGAACGTGAGATGGTGTAGGGCTTTTTCCCATTCTGTTCATCCAACGATGGATCCAGCATTGAATACTGCAATGCTTCTTCATTACCTGAAGAAGCATTACAGTACGTATTCAATGCGGTAATGCTTCTTCAGGTAGGTTTCAGGTGATGAGGAACAAATGGCAAACGCGTAAACGGGATTGGCATGAGACATACTTGAGTGTAGTGTACGATCGCCTTTGGGGCATGGCATACTGCCAGTCCCTGATTGATGTCCCAAAACGCGGCATACTTTTGCGTGAGAAAAGTGCTGTCAGAAGGACAGACCTTCGTCCCAGACAATTCCCAGTTCGCAGTGGTGCTTGACAGATTGTATTTTGTAGTCCCTGATTAACAGTGAAGTTTCTTCATTCACTAATTTCCTCTTAGTGATCTATAGTTGGGCTGATTTGAGGGGACTGAGTTTGAAGCCGACTGCTTCAGGGTAATCCTCCAGCTGCTTAATTTCGTTAGCTCCTTGAGGGACTATTTCGGGAAGTTTCTTCTCATTTTTTGTTTCCAGGAAAAAATTTAAATCTTTCGCATAATACTGAAAGTTGTTCGGGGGACACAAGGCCTGGTCTCCAAGGTAGCCGCAAAGATGAGGCCCAAGAGAACACCAGCTTGTGGTACGTTCCCAGAGACACTCAGTTCCCGATACAGGGCATTATACTGTAATCAGCTTCTTTCTAGATAGAAAAGCTCGAAGGAACCGCATTATCCCATTAGATATTCCGTAAATTTGGAAGATGTGCAGAAGTGCTAAGATATTATTATCATAGGCAGCCTTCACATTAAAGAAAATGATATCAAGTTGGGCATTACAGCTGAACAGCTGATGTTGGCGGTTGTATAGCGGCCATGAATAACAGTATGAGGTAGGATCTTATGAGGAATATATTCACTGCAGCAATGGCGTCTCTGTAGGTGAGAAAATGGATGTCAACCAAGTTTTTTTTTTTTTCCAAATTAAGAAATATGTAATGTCAGATGAAGCTAGATCTGATGAATCCTGCAGACATGGCCTTCAGGATCGCTTAAAGACAGAGAATATAGGGGATGGTCCTAGGTTTCAAAGCCACAGTCATGCAGGGCAACCATGAAAATGATAGACTTGCGAGCAGTCTTCTTCTGGTGGAACAAGACTACTTTGTTGAGTTTCCTCGGAGTTTTTCTTTGATGTTTTAACGCAAACGCCTCACAAGGTCTGCGTAATATGCATTCCGAAAAACCGATGTTATCAGCTTGCCAGCAGAAAGAATCGACTTGGCTTCCTTTGGAGGGGGGGGGGGATAAGGGCTGTGTTCTACTGTTCGGACTGCTCTTTTATTTCTGGCTTAACGTCATCGATCTAAATCTCATCTGTGGTCGCAAACCTTGCATACAATTTTACTGGATCTGTTCAAAAACGATGCAAAATGTTTACTTCCCTTGACAACTCGTTCCATTTGTGGTCTCCTCTCAACAATTTTGAGGCTCATCGCGCTAATTGCTTTTTCATAGTTGGAGCCTATGTTATTATATGATACTTTCCGATCAGTTCCCAAGACGCTGGAAATGTACCGAACTGACACTCCTCGATTACTCACCAACAGATCATGCACATTGACAACCAACTTCTGGAGTAATGAATGTTGCAGATCTTCCACAGCGTGGTCATCTTCCAGGCTCCCCCCTCCTTTAAATTCTGCTGCCCACTTCTTAACCAACATTTGGGGAGGACTGTAATTATAAAAAAAAAATATATATATATATATATATATATATTATTGTAACTGCATGAAATTTGGTGGGTTCCTATTTGAAGTGTTATACACACACTGGCCAAAAATATATGAACCTTTATTCAGTATCGAGTCGAACAACAGCAAATCTGCAGCGCGGCATGAATTCTATAAGGTATTTTAGTGCGTTTTGGTCAAATTGTAATCATTCTTCCAGCAAAATGTCGTGTGGCTAAGACAAAGTTGAAGGAAGAGGACTTCTTTGTCGAACAGCTCTCTCCAGTATATCTCACACATTCTGAATAGGATTGAGATCAGGTGAATGTGGAGGCCAGAGAAGATGGTAGAAATCCGTGTCATGCTCTCCGAACCATTCTAGCACGATGCGTTGTTCCATTGTCATCCATACTAGGTCTATCTCTTTTGGGATAAAAAGTGTAACATTGCAGGGTGCAGTAGACCTGATACAAATTCAAGTACTCCATGGATGGCATCCGACCTTACACCGGTATCAACGGACCAGTCGGTGCCAACAAAACATCTACCATATCGTGGTACTACCTCCAGATGCTTGCGTTGTCTTAACAAGTAAGGAGATTTCATCGCTTCGTGAGGTTCTCGACACACTGTCTGCCTACCACCAGTATAAACAAAGCATATCACGATTTGTCTGACCACATGACTTTCTACCATGACGTTCTCGACACCACTGCAAGCAGATTTTTCTGTTTTTCTCTGAAACAAGTGACTTCCGAATAGAAAGTCAATTGCCAATACCCAATTTCTTCAATTCTCTGCGCAGTACGCGTTAAAATAGGGAAATTCTTCTGAGCTTGGTAAAATTCAGATGTTATTTGCTGCAAACCGGATGTTCTGTTTTCCCTACAGTCCACCTTACAGCAGGAGGGCTTCGCTCTTGAAGTATTGTTTTTCTGTCACATTTTTATCCCTTTGAGATGTGGAAGAACCTCTTACTTTCCACTCATTAAAAACCTTTGAGATGGATGCTTTTGAGAAACAAGTTATGTCTTTCGTTCGTTTCAATCGTGGCTCCTGCTAAACGTTCGCTCACGACGAGGTCTTTTTCAAAAATGATAGGTCATGCGTTTTCCCCATTCTAGTTTCAAATTACTGCTGTAGAACAGCCTGTGCTTAAAGAGATAACGTGTTATCACCGCACGTCACAGGAATTTTTAACACCATACCACTACCCTTTCATATTCAGGACACGAAATTTAATCCCCCTCCCCTCTTGTATATGCGTAGTACTATCGTTTACAAGCCCAGGGTTGAACGAAAGAACGAGACTGATCATAGAGCACTACAGGAATCAATCTAGTCAAGGATGAATCTCGGTGCACAATGATAAAGATTACATGTGAATAGAAGATAAACTATACAGTAAACAACATTAAATACAGATAAAAAATGCATTATACCATGCAATCACAATGGTGTTTTCTCGGCATTACAAGCGACTATAGATGATGCTAGACTTTACAAACATTTGCTCTTCATGTTTTGGTCATCAAATCCTACCTTTCCTCTAAATTTCTTGTTCGTTCTGGGGGAGGTGAAATATATCTGGGAGATCGTAAACAGTATATCACTTGGATTCTTATCACTAACCAACTTGTAAAGGGTCGCGTCCAATGTTTCAACATGTTGTTTCAATTGACGAATTGAAACCAAAGTTTTGACTCGAAGATCATCCCGAAGTCATTGTACTGTACGTATCTGTTGACAACTGGAATCCTACTAGTATAACGCAACATTATAGCCAGCAGGATGGATAATGGAAGATTTAGTTTTTAAGGAGCACAGCATGTACTCCGGCTCGGCAGGGTTAATCCAAGTCTGAACTGATTGATCAGCACATTGCTAAATTTGGGTAAGGATTTGAAATTATTTACCTAAAAAACGATGTCTTGTCTGGTGTTAACAAGTGACTCAATAACAGCGGTGAACAAGAGGACAGATAAAACCTCATCTTGTTGGACACCAGCGGAAACGAAACGCAAAAGGTTCTTCTTCTTATACTTAGCTAAAATTACCTGTTCGTTAAGAGTGACCTCAAGAATTGCACCCTTCATTTGGTAGTGTTCAGCTTAAAGTTCCAAAAGAGCTGATATCTTTACAGAATGGAAGACTTTCATATCAAAATAACGGGCATCAGCCCCGGTCGACAAAGATTTGGACAGCGATTCTCTTCAAACGGAAACCTGGAAACAAATCAAGTCCGAGTTCATTTGTTGGTAGAAAAGCAGAAACGACCTCTGAATAGGGCTGTTACTTTTGCGAAGTTTTTCCCAAATATTCTTTAATTTCTTGTGATTTTGTTTGGTTAAATGCTGTGAGAGCTTTGGAGTAGGCTGTTCTGCTGTGTATGGTTTGAGTTTGCTTCCCGCTTTTATGTAGGTGTTGTTTCAGATTGAAGTTGATAATCAGATGATGGGGCGTCCCTGGATCGAGAAGTGACAGCAAAGTCCAACATGATCGTGTTCTTCTTATTAATAACAATTCATTATACCTAATGGAGGTCACTCAACGTATTTGCATGAATGGAAAGATGAAAGTATTATTTTTAGAATCCTCCTTAATAATTAGATAAATACTACAAAAAAGGGAAGAGAATTGTGTACAGGGATACCGATGCCTAACGCTGCGTTTACTATCGAACCTGTTATATGTGATATCTTGTGCAAGATAAGTACTCGTGCCATTGTGGACATTTATCAAGAAAAAATTACGAATACCGAAAAACTGGTTTGAAACGGGCTCGTTATATTTGCAGCCCTCAGATCGTCACTTTAATCGAGCAAGTTTGCCGGCACGTGCGGAAAACGTGTTTCGAAGATCACTGGTGCATACGATAGCGCTTTCAAATCACCGTTAATGTTTATACCACTCATATTAAAAAGAAGCTGTGATAGAAAGAAGAGCGACCAAACTGATTAATATTGTGTGCCAAAAAAGTGGTCTCCAGAAAAAGATCAATTTCAAAACGAAATTATGATCTCAATGATGAAGATCAGGCAGCCAAAAGTTTAAAATAAAGACAAGTGGCACAATAAAAGTGTCTGGTGGGGGGAGGGGATCTTGAGTTGAACCATTGTTCTAGCCTACGTAACTGCTAAATATTCTCTCCATTTTAAGCTTTATGCCAATCGGCTTTCGTCACGAATGCGCGGTTTTATCGAAACGTACGTATCAGCTGCTGTGCGTTTCTCCCTGATACATTCTTTTCTTCTTTGTCTTCCTTCTCCAATGTAAAAAGAGCACGAAGAATTTTAACCATCTGTTCTTCATTCGTGTGTGGTGTAGGCCTGCATTTTTCCACTGGCGCACACACACACCTTGGTGATTAGACTTTTGTACTGTGAACCGAATACTGAGAAAAGCAGCTTGTCGGGAATATGTTCAGACGCCAATACAGCGAATGTCATGCTTCATCATTATTTTCGAACGTTTTCCCATCATTTTCATGCGGAACAGAGTAACCGTACGTGTGTTTCTTTTAAAGACAGGGTGTGCGAGTTGTGGAGAGCGGTTTTGAGTTTGTTTTGCCTTTCGAAATTAATTTGTTCCATCGTAATATACCTCAACCCTCAATCGTGCTGTGATCGGTCATGAAACAAAGACCGATGTAGTCAACAAACCACTTAGCGGACCAAGAACATTTGTGAAGAGGGATTACGAAAATGCCGAAGCCCTCACTTCAGTGGCGAGTAAAAATGTCAGAACACGACCATCACGCTATTCCTTTTCCACTTTCCATGGTTAATTACTTTTCTTTTTAGCAAGTTTTTTTTCAACAGATGAGTTGAAAAAGGCAGCAGGTGAGTGCATCCAACCATCGGCAATGGTAATAAGCGAATAAACCAGTAGATTATTCCCTTGGACTGGAAAAGTGCCAATTTCTCCCCAACCTATAAGGGAGGAGTCAAAGAGGCGATGGCCAGTTATAGACCAACGAGTTTGATTTCCGTGGTTGATAAGATTATCGAGGCTTTGGCTAAAGATGTAATACAGGACCACCTGGAAAAGAATGTTATCATAAATGGCTCTCAGTATGGTTTCGTGAAAGGAAGATCTTGCTTGACACAACTTGTAAATTTCTATGACGAAGTTATAAAGCAGTTGAATGCTACAAACAACTCTGACAATACATATATATGGATCTTTGTAAAGATTTTGACAGTTCCTCGTGGGAGGTAGTGTAAATTAGAGCAGGTCGAGATAACAGGAAAAATCCATCGGTGGATTAAGGATTGGTTGGAGGAAACGAGACAGAATGATCATAAATGGACAGACCTCTCAGCGATCTGACCTTTCTCTAGCTTCTTATATTTCTAAGTGATACTGATGAGGGACACTGTCAAAATTTACTAACCCATACCTCTACGAATTGTATATTGATGTGTAAATTATGAATCAACAGGGCTTACCTTTATTTTTGATATAGGAAGCTTCTTTTCCAACTCTCCTTGTCCAACTCGCTAATAATTCATGGGGAAGGCGATATCAGTTTTGCAAGACATTGTCATAAAGTTAGATTTCGGAGGTCTAAACTGGCTAATAATTAAGGATCGATTTTTTCTTTTTGGTGCTGTGGCAGGAATTTTGAGTTAAATTTAGGGGTCTAATAATTGGATATGGGGTGGGAGGGTGGGGGTTATTCTCTACATTCCTTAAGTCGGACTAAAACTTTTCGGGGTGTCATGTTCACAGGAAGAGAGCTACTCACAATTAATCCGAAACTTTTGTCTTACGTTGTAGTGTTTGTTCTTCACGCATGCGTATAAGTGACCAATCGTCTGACAATAGGAATGACCTACGGATATTGATTGAAGTTGCATGTAGTTTCATCTCTAAGGTTTCTGCAATAAGTAGTTTGTAGTAGTTGCGTTGAATATTTATAATTTTAGTTTCATTAAAGCCGAATGTATGTCGTTCATTTATGGCGTGGAACGAAAGTTCCGATGCATTTGAATGACCCGCCCGCACTGAAGCTTCGTGTTGTTTTGCTCGAAGCTGTGCCACTCCCATGGTGGATCCTACTTAGACAGCGTCACAATTTTTGCATGGTATACTGTATACGAGGTCATGCTGTGATTGGAATGTGGTATTTGAAGGTCGATTTCTGAAGAATGTGTATAATTTGTTCATGGGTTTTGCTATGATTTTCATGTCGGTTCCCTTGCATATTTGGTTAAGTTTATTGTACCAGTGCTCGATATATGGAATGGTGTTGAAATATATTTTGGTCTTGTCGGATTTTTTTGCAATGTTTGTTCCGAGGTTGTTGTTATTTATTTTATCACGGGCTATTGACTTTGTTTATATAGGTTAGTGGATAACCCCTATTTGAGAATCTTCTAGTTAGTTCATTTATTTCAATGGTTAGAGAAATCTGGGTGGAAGAATATTTGAAGGCATTTAGAAATTGGTTCAGCATGACCGATTTTTTGTATGGTTGGGGATGGTAACTGTGGAAGTGCAGAAGCATCCCTTTATTAGTGGGTTTTCTATATATGCTGAAATTTAGTTTTTGGTCTAATCTGTGTATGGTAAAATTAAGGAAATTTATGGAGTGGGATTCTGCTTCAGTTTCTAATTCAAATTTTAGTCTATGATGGATGTTATCGACCTTCAAATACCACATTCCAATCACAGCATGACCTAGTATATAGTATACCATGCAAAAATTGTGACGCTGACTACGTAGGATCCACCATGGGAGTGGCACAGCTTCCAGCAAAACAACACGAAGCTTCAGTGCGGGCGGGTCGTTCAAATTCATCGGAACTCTCGTTCCACGCCATAAATGAACGACATACATTCGGCTTTAATGAAACTAAAATTATAAATATTCAACACAACTACTACAAACTACTTATTGCAGAAACCTTAGAGATGAAACTACATGCAACTTCAATCAATATCTGTAGGCCATTCCTATTGTCCGACGATTGGTCACTTATACTTTATGATTGTATACAAATTTTTCAATTCGCATGCTTTTTTTGTGGGTTCAGTCCATCTTCCCGTAGATTATGAGTAGAGATCTATTAAATAAAAAAAAAAAAAGAAAAAAAAAAAAGAAAAAAAAAAAAGAAAAAAAAAAAAAAAAAAGAAATTGTCATATTAGGACCACCCAAGAACTAACTTTTATGCCGATGTGTATTATGTAATGTAAATTGCATGTTCTCTGGTGGATTTGCCTGGTTTGAGTTCCTACAGGAATTCATAATAATTAAAATCCAAATAAGATTGAAATGAGATGTAGTAATTCTTCATATTTTTTCTCCAGAGTTTACCTCACTCCTCCCTTCTCTTTCAGATCAGGAATAGCGATATAAATGAATGATTTATTTTTCGACTTATCGAGCAATGAAATCCTGGAAATACTCTGAAAGTAAATTTTTGTATTCGCTCGAATGTCACGCATACTCCTAAGGATACGTAACCTGCTAAAACTATTCTGTACCCACCACTTCAGATAGTCCAATACGAGCTGCATTACAATGTGCATGCGTGGGCTGTGATCAAATTTCGATGAATTGAAGTGATGCAATTTATACCGCATTTGACCATAAAGATTAAGCGTGTGAACTTCGAAAAGCCACTTATAAGCTTACGCATAAAAACGTTTCAGAGATCGCTGACAATATCCTCACCCCATAAAAAATACGCACATTCATTTCAACGTCATCGGTTACAGCACGTAACACAAAGTTGTTACTCTGATATAAGAAATATAATGCAAGACTATCATCATCACGAACACGATCTGGCTTAGGTCTTTTAAGACCTGTTCCGTCTAGCTCTTGGAGGTGGTCTTGATCTCGCCATCGTTGTCTCGGTCGGCCCGGATCTTTCTTGCCCGTAGGTTTGTAGTTAAAGGCTAATTTTAGGATCCGGTTTGGGTTCATTCTTTCTATGTGAATGATCCATTTTTTTTTATACCGTTTTATGTCATCTACTGAATTATCTACTTTTAATTTCTCGCGAATATCTGAATTTCTTTGATGGTCTAAGCCTTGTGAAGTCTAATAATGGTCTTAAAAACCTCATGTGTGCTGCTTCTAGTTTTTGTGCATCTTTCTTATTTATTAGCCAAGTCTAACAGCTGTAGAAGAGGGCTGGTTTTGAAGTGGTGACGTTGTGCAGTCGTAATTTTGTTTCAGTTGTCATCGTTTAATCGTTCCGTTCATTTTATTATATATTTGTAGTTTAGTGTGGGTGTCTTTCCCTTCATTGGATATTAAATTTCTCAAATAGGTGAAACTTGTTCTATTATTTTGTCCGTTTGTATGTGGAAAAAACGTACTCACATAATCCCACTGATTTTGTTTTGGAAGTGGAGATCTTCGTATCGTATTTTTGCCTGTTTTATTCAGTTCATTAACTGCTATCTGTAATTCATCTTCCGATTTTGCAATTATAACTTGATCGTCAACATATAATATAGTTTGGATTTTATTCCTGTTTGTTGTAATGAGAAAATGGCATCTATTCTACTTCTTCCTTTTCTGAACCCACATTGTTCTTCTTCTAAAAATTGTTCTCTAATTTATTAAGCATATTAGAGTATAGCTTTCATACAGTTGATAGCAATATCCCTATGTAGTTGTCAGGGTTATTTAAAAAGTTCGATCGTATGTACGCTGGCTTGTTAACCTACTCACATTTTCGCTTAATATAGTAATTATACTATATTATGTGTGATGTAAACTAATGGTTTCCTGTTGCCCATTTCGGTGGAATTCGTATTGCAATTGAATTATGGTAAAGTTTCAATCGTTGTGCAAAAAGGGCTGCAAGAGGTGAAGAAAATCTAGCACACAACAAAACTACATCCCTTAAAAACAGGAGAGGGCCATGTTCCTTGATAGGAAAAGGACAGCTCATTACTTTGACACGGTCTTGAGCAGCCCGCGGCAAGGAAAATGAATTCTGAGCAGGCATCAACGCAGACAATCTGCACGAAAATACTTTCCTTGAATAGAAAAAGGTAACCTTCAGTAACTAGCACAGTACTCTGAGAGTTCAAGCGCAATGAAATTGAAATTACTCAAGAAATCTTAATGAGTGCAAAGTTGCCAAATTAATCGCCTGTGGGACCTAATAGGTTCCCTGGCCTTAAGGAATCAAAAGTTCCGTATTTTTGTAATCAAAATATGCACTATATTTTAAACCCCATATTAACAACTTAACTTCCTGAAAATACTGGAATAAAGAAATATTGTCAGACCCATAATGAAAGTCGCCAGCAATAAATGCTCAAACATTACCGTTCTGTTTAATTTCCTGTGAATTACTAAAATGTGTTTGAAAGTTTTACCGCCAATTTAGCCATGCACAGCTTGGAACTCACGCAATTATAAAGAATAGTTCGGAACCTCCTGGAATAGATCAAAAATATATAACCTCGCTTTAGGATTAAGCAATCAATTAAGAACAGGTCATGTTGAACAATTTTTCTCGATACCCATCAGAATATTGCAATCTTGACATCACATCCTAAAATTAATCTGCATCTTGCAATATAAGTTCAATATTACAGGAAGCCTGTTGATACTGCTAGGAACCGTACTGAACTTCAAGGAGTTCATTACGTCTCACGACCATGATCTCAGATAGTCCACCTTCGGGGAAGCGCATCGATTGCCGGGTGTATTTCTCATAATACTGTTTGCTGCTGCGTCGAAGCAATTCCTATCAGCTCACAACGTTTTCATATCCTATATCGATGATTTGCAGATAGCGATAGTGTCTGTTGATCCAAGAGAGGTGGCTTTCTTAATACTAACGTGGCAGAAATAATTCACCAGCTTGATAGTTTTTTGGAGAAAAGTGGGCTGACTCTTAACCAGAAGAAATCAGCAAATGATTATTCCAAAGAAAAGGGACAAAAATTATATCGATGTATCTAATGCCATTACAGTGTAAAAAGGTTTATTCGCACGCGGACCTACAGTAGGTTTGACCAGGGACACAAAGAACTTATCTTAAATAATCATTTTGGGATCATGTAAACTAACACGCAAAGCAAGGTGAGTCATTCGTCAAGTATTTGTTGGAATTCAGAGTCCCAGACAATAGTTAGTACGTGCAAAAGACTCCAATACTAATTTCTTCGTATGCATGATGATCTGCACTTACCAGAGTGCTGGATCTTGAAATGCTAAATAGGATCTCGGGTCCTTTACCATCTTAAGAGGAATTTTCTGCACAAACTTGGACGTCGTTCCATGGAACCTGCGGATGGAAACATTCTTGCACAATTTATAGATGCATTTTACGTTTGTACTCTACTAGACCTCACACGCAGGCTACAAAACATCGCTCACCACCTTACCAGTATATTCTCAGTAAATACTATTGAGTTATTCAAGCAATTCAAAATTGATGCATCTCAATATGCATCAATTTTGAATCATCAATCATGAATAAGAATATAAGGAGCGAATTACAGAGTGGCTTTTATAGACCTCAGTTTTAGCATCCATCTTTAGAATTTATTCTAGGAAGAAGGATTCTAGTAGTACAGATGGGACGTTGACGATCGCACTGCTCTTCTTTGGTGATCGCCACTACTTGTTCAGGCATGGACGACGTTGGGATCGATTGTCCATGCCCGAACAAGTCAATTTTGCGTCGGTCTATGTCCAATCAGTATTATAAGTGTATCAACTAACACAACTAGGCATTATCTGTAGCTACATTTAGGGTAATATAACACACCACGAATACAATAATAAATTAATTAATAATCAAATCAGCAAAAATTGAGTAATACTGACTCCTTCATTTTCATTGATAATGATCAGTCAGAGAAGTCAATAACAACTGCAATGAAGGGTGCACGGCAGTTATCGTGGAATATGGTATCAATTCGTTGCACGGATCTTAAACAAAGTGACGGAACTTCTATTAAACGGGAGTCTGACATTTTTCTCAAAAGCTGCGCCGAAGATGACAGCAAGGGAGAAAAATACACGCTGCTCGTAGACTGTCGCAATTCTGTTTGTAAAATACATTTTTGTTATTTCCTTTTGAAAAGAATGGAGATGCAAAGTGTCTGGCGCACTAGCGAATTTGTCTCCTAACACCATCTCAAAACAAATTCGCTGCCGCATCCCGAATCGCATAAAGCAAGTCAAAAGAGAAATCAGTTTTTCCTCTAAAATCGACAATGTGCTGAAGTCCTCAAGCACCAGATATATTTTATTGTCGCCCTACTTCATGAGAGAGAAGTATCCCGCGTACTATTCACGAAGATTCCATACAGTTTTCAACAAAAAATGCAATATATTTCCTTCTGATTTTCTTTATTATGCTCCAAGGCTAGAAATGGACATAGAATGAATGGCACTCAGCCCTCGTTTATTGGCCATAGGCTGCAAGAGCAAAACACGTTTTGATGAATTGGTTTCTTTCTCTCTCTCTCTCTTTCTTGGGATCGATATCGGCTGTACACTGTACGTGATATCGTCTCCACCACAGCTTTAATTTATATACAATATTTTTGTTGGATCCATTGGACATGCATAAATCTATACTGAGTTATCACTTTATTAAGTACACCTACCTACCTAATAGCAACTAGTCCTCAATATATCCTGAATTCTCCAGGACTGAACTCAACGAGGTGTCAAACGCATACCACGGGAATACTAGTCTTTGGAAAACTCAATCCAATTTGCGACTGTTGGAAACTCAATTGTTTTCCGCGGTTGCAAATTGGATTGTTTTGGGTGATTCCTCCGAAGAGCTCGTTGTACTTCACCCCACGGGTGTTCAAGTGTATTGATATCTGGTGAAATGCAAGGTCACTGCTGTAGGTTGAATTTGCTTTCATGTTCATAAAAACCAGTTCTGTTAAGAAACATTCTTAATGAATTTATAAGACATTTATAGAATGGGAGAGAAGGTTCTTTCACTTGTTGTGAAAGAACCTTCCCATTCTATAAATTTATTTAGCTTCCTAAAAATGTAAAAAATTTCCATATAATTTAAAAAGTTTGGTTTGGGTAGTTTATTAAAGCAAACTGGATATTTTTTTGTGGAGAAAAAAATGGGGATTTTAATCTGAAAGGTTTTTTTTTTTTTTTGGTCATTAAGCCAGACTTAATGCTGTAGCCTAAAACATGTTAAGGAGCAGTTTATTTCCATGTCTGTTTGACAGCCCGCTGCCCTATAAGCGAACTTCTTGAGATTCAAATTTCATCTTCTCGGATCTGAAGAAGTTCAATTAAATTTCATATTTGAGGGACTGCGGACTTTGTTTTTTTCCTACTGTCCACGAAATGGTAAATTTTCTTTCTCTTGCGCCTGCCAAATGACTTGCAAAACAGATTTTCATCCCGTATTCAAAATCACGATACTCCTGTATTTTTGATAAATAGTGCTGCCATTCAGGTAAATTGCTATTTAATTTCATTTGTTAACAGAGCAATCTGTGTGCCAACGTTTTATGAATAAGCTCTAGGCAAACTGAAATAAAACAGCTCTGAAGGTTAATAATTTCTTGTGAGGTCAATTGAGGGAAGTCATTTCTCTCAGTCGGGTTTACGAACATTTGTAGGTCACTGAGCGTAAGTAATGAAGTCATTATTCGGTGATATGAATTGGTCGCGGGCTGCAGACATTACCTGTCTCTTTGGGATGACTTTGTTATAATGAATTCAAGGGGATTTAGTCTTCTAGATCCTCTGGAACTTCCTATCTGTAAGCAGCTGTTCCAGGACAGGAAGTAAAAGGCCGAAAATTCGGAAATAATTCTCCAGAATTGCAAGGCAGCTTAATGGATAACGGGTTAATGGTTTATCTATTTTCAATTATTGAATGGCCTTGACCAAAGTAAAGATCTGTTGTAATTTTTGTTCCAAAAATCTTAAGGGAACTGCAGTTAAGAGTAGTAGCTATGGGTCCGAAATATTTTAGGGTATTGACAGAGCTAACCTTCGGGAATGTAAATACTGGTGACTGTCTTTAGAACGGTTGTTGTAGATGGATAGCGAATATCAGTAATAAAGAGATAGTGACAAAAAAAAAAAAAAAAAAAAACTGTGGGAACCACTGGCCTTATTTCAGCTATTTATAGGCCCAATAAGCCCTTGCTCTGGTATTGAAGAGGAAATTAGTCCTTTGTGTGACCAGAACAAGAGGCAAAGCAGACTAGATGCTGTTCGGAAGGTATGGCAATCCTCATTTTTGTAGGGTTTTAAGGTTCGTGCTATTTTCCTGAATATGATTGGTGATAGCCTTTTATGAGAATTTTAGGAGCGTCAGTCTCTTGGTCTGGCTGAAAGTTGCCCTTGTCTTCTTCAATTTTATACGCCTCTGATAGGTAGAGGAACTATACCAGTCTCTGAATGCGGACTGTTTTCATTTGGAAAATGATTCCAGCTTTTTTACAACCAGGTCTTCGTCGATCGGCAAATATTATTTCAGGCTTCTTTAAGTGCAATGATGGCGATGAATATTATGATACAGCACCTACGGCTTCCTTGGGCAGTCAGTGGGCATCATCCCAGTTAATCAACTTTAGACAACATAAGATTTTATTCTCTTCAGTTTATTTTGGAGAACATGCTCTTTTAGGGAATCTGGCTGTTTTGAAACGCTAGAATTTGCATAATTTGCTAAAGAAGAATTTAAGATACGTCAAGAATGAAGAAATATGGCAGGAACTGTTTAGAATATGCGCATGGCACACAAGTCCTTATTTTTGAATTTCTCTCGTAGGCGGTTTCAACAAATTTACGAGACTCTGGGACAACAGAATCCTGTCTAATTAGAAAGACGACATATTAAAATCGCCCGAGGAAGTCGTGTTTGAATGCGTAGCAATCCATCTATTGCCCAATCTTGGATTCTGATGACGACAGCTAAAAACTTTTCTGGCACTCCCTTGGGTTCTGACGATCTTAAGGGGAGTGAAAAATAAAATCAGAACTAAAATACAGACTGCAATAAAATCATTTTAATTCAACCGAACTTTTAACCATTTCGACTGTGCTGAATTCTCAGTAACTCGTTGATTATTTCATTGGGACAATGTATTGTCTATTATTTTCATAAGATTTGTATGATAAATTGTCTCGTTAAATTATCGATAAAATACGTATTTTGCATTAGTCTTAATTCAATCTGACCTTAAAATCGCCCGAGAGGTTATTAAATCTTACAATGCGAAAAGCTACTTTGTCTTACAATCCTTGCGATTCAGTAGATAATTCATCAGTTAATTCTGCATTACATATTATACTAATTTAACAGGCTCTGTGTTTCTGTTATGGACATTTAAAATTTTTTTTTTTTTAATTTCAACTTTTATTTATACTGAAATTCCCAAGTTTGCGAAGAATGGACGGTTTATCTGAAAATTTGCGTGCATAGTTGCAACAACTATGCACGCAAATTTTATGTTCACGTATATGGACATACAATTTGAATGTCAAATTGATTGACGCAGAAATGGGTGGTAAAACCGTGTATGTAAATCCGAATGGCTGTATAAGATTTGCAATGGCTTTAAAATGTAATGTACAGCTGATGGACTCTGAAAGAGGAGAGGTCAGTGCATTGTCAGAAGCTAAATCGCCAACACGAAACCGACGTTCGGGAGGATCATAATTTCCTAACGGTTGGACATTGTTGGTAATAACAGGAAGGACCTCCGACCCTTCGCCATGTATGTCAGAAACATCAGAACATGAGGATAGATGGGCCCTTCTAGCAACGGGAAACAGATCTTTCACAAACTGCCGGTTTCCACCATCGAGCTTTCAAGGGGAGGGCTGCTTGGAAAGAAGAGTATCGTATCGTCTTTAATGACGAATCACTTCATGTGAGATCCAGTGACGGCGTTATGTACATGGAGACGAGGTGGGGATAGAGGTAATCAGCATTCGCCAGTAGCGGCATATACTAGACCACTCATAAATAATATATAAGGAGTAATCTGTTACAATAACCATTCATCTTTGGGTTATTCATTCACGTTGACGACACGACATTACGTTGAAACCATTCCAAGACTTCGGCTTCCTTCAACAAGGCTTTTGCACTTCTTACGCCCCATCCGAAAGCTATTTTCCAGCAGGCAATGCTCGCCCACATACGACTCATATCTCGACAGTTATGTGGACATACTTCGTGAGTCTGCACGCTCAATAGATCTATCGTCCATCGAACAAATCTGGAGCATGAATTTCTCCTCATTACCCCCTACTACTGTTCCCAATTGATAGCACAAGCGAAAGTTCAATGTTCATCAAGATGACATTCGCCACACTGATGTGCGTCTGATTTCAGTAGTACCTCTGGATTGATCCATAGGCATAAATCACTACTTGTCTACTGTGATATCTGCCACTTCACTTATTTAGAGCTTAAAACAGGTGCTTTTTCAGGTAAGGCAATTTCAATGAAGAGAAGCTTATTATTAATAATAACAGGAGTCTTATATTTCGTCTTTTTACTAGAATTTAGTATTTCATTCTTACTTGACAATTATTAGCAGATTAGCTATTTCCTCTCTCTTTTCTTGGCAGCAATTTATAAAATGCATAAATTGTTTGGTATATGAAAGAGGAAGTTTAAATAAATACCATTTTTAGGAGTATTGCTATAAAAGGCATAAAATGATGTAGAGCATGTAGTACCATCCCTAAAGGATTAAAAAGGAACCAAACAGTGCGAATTTTTTCTCCTTTTGTGGCATCGACTACTGTACTTCGTTGCTGCAAGTTCCAACCATGTTAATTGATTTATGTCAACACCACCGTGTGTGTGTTCGCTGATCAGTGAAACACTCAGATGAGATTACTGGGACACAGATCTGATTTCTGTGATAAAGCATACACCCATCCGATATCCATGAGAGTTAATACACCTATTCGATATGCGTGTCGAATTTGGAAAAGACTCGCAGGTGAGAGTGTGACTGTACACCGTGGAGTCATTGAATGGTTTTGTGTTTTAATTCTCACGTCTGGCATAAAATAAACGAGCTTATTTATATCACCTATTATTGCTATGTGCTGAAAATCCCTCCCTCCCCCAACACAGAGTCATTGCTGACGAAATAGGTTACAAATTATTAGCAGGACTGAAGTCCAGCATCTAAATTAGTAAACTATTCCACAGTGCGAAAATGAGAAAAACTGATTAAAAACTAAATCAAAATGTACAGAACAAATTCAAATGAAAAACAAGTAACACTTTGGTTGGTTGTTAAAGAAATACAAATAAATCGAGCCACGACCTTTCTACGTATAACTGATTAAACTCGAGTGAAAATTACGTGGACAAGTTTCTAATAAAGTCTGTCTTAGACGGATCCAGAGAGCCCTGGACTTCCAGCGAGACAGATCTCACTTTCCACAGACCAAAATGGAGTGCTCAGTTTGTACACATATGAAAACATCTTTAATTCGTCACTATGGGGGCTGAAGGGGGTTGCATGCCCCTCCCTTCTGATTCTACCTATAAATGATTCGTGCAATTATTATCTATGAGTTCAAGGTTACTCACGAGAGAGAGAGAGAGAGAGAAAAAAACCCGCTTCAATGAGGAATGCATACTTACAGGGTTGACGGAGGTCACGACTTGAGGTGGAGCATCGGGGGGTCATGGGATGTTCGCGGCACACATATTCACCAAGCCTACCAGACGTTCATTACGAAGACACTTCGTAGCACTCGAGAGAAAGACGTTATCCTCCCATGGATTCGGAGCACGGGGTCGCCCTGCCCTGTGGATTCGTTCCCTGTTCCACAGATGAATGCAGTTTGAATCGTTTCCAAAGACAAAGGTCGCCAGACGTTGCCGGAACACCTGCGGCCGTAGCTCAGTTCACCATGGACTGCTGCATGTTGGGAGAACGTGCGCCGTTTTCTCTTTATGGCGAGCCAGAGGCAACAGCGAGTCACGTGAGCACTCGCAGAAGCGCACGAGGCTACTGCCGTATCGTTACGTGTGCAGGCGAAGCCCCTTGGTCCGCGATCTTCTGGTCTGACATCAACGCAGATCGTTCGGCACAAGAGGGGAGGGCTTCCGAGACGCATTGTCGGACATGGTGATTACACTCGGGATTCCCAACACGAGCACATCTCAGATTATTGCTGTTGTCAGCCTTAATTACTATGATTATTTTCTCTCCTTTTTTTTCGCATTTCTACTTATACGAACAGAATTTAATTGCGCCCAAAAATACACCTGAAAACAAACTGATATAAACAAGGGAAATACACATCGTAGCCGAAAGTATTCGCTTCCAATCGGTGATTTGTTACGGCTTCCTCATAAAGCAATTAGGGCTAACCTGCACGAGTTCCCATAAATAAATATCACAGCGGAGATGGGAGAAATCCCGGGAGCCGCTACACCCTCAACGTACCAAATAAATATCAATAAGCTTGTTCCATCTGCTTTCTGCCTTCTGCAAAAGAATAAACTTAACTTTATTATTACTACGCGATCAGCGAATGTACGATTTACTTTCTTTACTTTACCGAATTCAGGTTAGAGAAAGGACTTTCTAAATTTTGGGAGGTGTCTCTGGGAGAAGGGGGAGATCTCCCACGATGTACCCGCTGGGAAGGGGTGTGTGGGGGGGGGGGGATTTACGTCTTCGACTTCGGACTCGATATTCGTGAAAACAAAACTCAAACGTTCCCAGTGCGCATGGCGAAAGAATTTCGAAATTACTCGGTTAACCATTGGTGGATTTGGCATTTGGAATCCGAACAGAGGTCACCTACCCATCTACTTCCAAATATTTTTGAATTTCTTTGACAAATTCGATAACTAACCAATAATTATCAAAAGTGAACTACTACAAGAAGCGGTGGTCAAAAGGTATCTGAGAATGGCGCATAAAAGAGTTTAATCTTTCTCAAAAAATTCTTCAGGTTGGAACTCGTCATCGTCTTTAAAATAAGTTCTACGAAGATAGGATTTGTGTTCTTTGAACAAATAATAGTTACACTCGAGGACATGGTGGCATAGTGTTTAGTGTAAGGCGCCACCTGTGGTCTCCCACAACTGCATTATCTGTACTCTTGTGAAGTGTACAGGACCCTGTAAATGCCAGAAATGTGTGTGGCATGTATGTGTATAGTATTGTGTTGGGTTCTGTTGTTTCTCTGGCTTCTTGGCCGCAGGGCCCCTAATGGAACTCTACGTTGCGCTGGCCTTTGCCAGGGTCGCTTGAGCTTCCTGACAGAGGCAACTGTACGAGGGGAGGGGGGGGAATGGTTTAATTGTTAAAATCCTCATTCGTGAATTTTAGCTTGTACAACCTGGGCTTTCTGCGCGGGGGAATTGTCATGGAGAAGCAAAATACGATGATCCAACTTTCCTTGTATTTTTTTTCTCTAATTACGGGTTTTAAATTGGCATAAGACTAGCATAATATTGGAAATTGGTGAAATAATTGAACATTTAAACCTATGTGGAGTGTAATCTGACTTTAATTTCTTAAAGAATTAAGGTTATTCTCAGACAGTTCGTAGTACTTCCTATACCACTTCTTCTGTGATTCAAAGAATTCCAAATGTATTTATATATACAGAAATACCTCGCTTAGCACGGGTTTCACTATAACACGATTTTCAATTAAGTTTAAGTCGAAAATTTACTGTACATATTAAAACTCATTCAATAGCCTAGACACGTGTACTCTACATACATGCTGCAATGCCAACTCTATTGTCACACATACATTTGCCAATAGCTCCCCTCAGACTGTCACCGGCAACGTGCACAGCGTTCAGTATTCCATCCTAGTTTTGAATCACGAATTCAGAAAATTGCCAAAGACATTGTGAAGATCGGAAAATACTTGGGATTTGAAACTTTTCGACACTGACAATGTACGTGACTGCATTGACTCACACGCAAATGATGCAACTCTCCTTGAAATTGACGAGCAAACTGCATATGAATAAGAGGAAAATAATTCTGAAGTGGATAACACTGTAGTGGAACCCAAAAGAATTTTCAACGGATGAATTGGAGAAAGTTTTTCGGGGGGGGGGGAGTTGACATGGCCTGCGAGGCGATTATGTATTGGAGATCCGGATGTTGAATCCTGTTATATTTTTGACAACAGAAAAATTAACCAGAACACACGATTAACGCAAATACATTTACGATACACATACATCAAGATACAGCAAATTTTAGAAGATGGGTTTTGATGATACAAAGACTTGTACGCCGAGAAAACGAAGAGGCGACTTCACCGGACTTCATTATTGAAATACTTAAATAAACAATAAAGCAATATATATATATATATATATATATATATATATATATATATTACAAATTTTACAATTACAAGTATTGCACTATTATTATAAATTTTAGAAATATATAAATATTCAAAGAATATTTAAGATCCATGTACAGAAACAGCCCTATCCAAGAAATCGTAAGGTATGAATGACCGAAGAAGTGGCACAGTGAGTACCACGAAACGTCTGAGGATAATCTCCCTCTCTCCGTGATTCTTTAAAAATTTAAAGGCGGATTACACCCCACGCAGGTTTAATTGTTCATTATTTCACCAATTTCCAGTTGTTGATATACCTGCGCACCATTCCGCTAATAAGAATATTTAGGATGGCATAATATTCCCCTGTTAATGTGGTTTTATGTGCAAGCTAATCATTCACAACAAACAGTTCTTTTGTGTCCCAGAAAACTGAAGCCAATCTTTTTTCTGCTGATGGCTAAATAACAGACACTTTTTGCGATTGGAGATCCCTCGTGCTTCCGCTACATGCTTTCTGATTTGGATTCAAGATCATAAAAATGTAGCCAGGCTTCATCACTAGTCACCAAACACCATATAAATCTATCTGAATTAAGAAGGATTGATTTTTAATTCTCTTTTGTTGGCTCTACTTCTCATGTTTATCATGAGTGTTCTTGGAACCCATCTTGCACAAACTTTGGATATTCCTAAATACTTACGTACACTGGCAATCTGATTTTTGAGTTTTATGTGATGAGCTATTAAAAAGACTACTGGAGGTATACTTTGCTCTTCTGTAGAAACTCCACCCCATTAAATGAGTAATGACCAGTCATGATTAGGGATCTGTGTAGGATTTTTATGGGAGCCTGAAATTTGGTACTAAGGTTCCTAAGAATATTCTAGATATTTCCCAAAATTTTGAAAAAAAGAAAAATCGTAGCTGCTGTTCCAAAGATTTATATGGGAAGAGCTATGAAATATCAATTGGACTCGAAGGCTTCCAGGGAGTAGCCAAAAATACGCTAAAAATGTGGTGTTAATCCAAATTTTTCTTCTCAACAATGAACATTCGACATTGCTTCCAGATTTCCGTTGGGGTGGGGGCTGTGTAGCCCATGGAATCTGAATTGATTCAAAACATTTGTAAAGGACTAACTAACTGACCACACGCTGGAAAAAATTCGGTACCGATTCGACTTTTCCATTTATGCATAACTCATGATTTTATGAAAGTTGCCGAAATTGGTAAAATTTAAATTAAATTTGGAATGAATAAAGAAATATTTTAGAATTCAGCTGCGAGGACCTTTAATTTTATGAAAATTCGTCCAGTAAGAGTTTAGTTGACCCCTCACCAGGACCCATAGAGATAGCTCCATCTACTCCTCCTACAAAAGTGTATCAAAAACTATCTATGTCGAATTGCATAACCTTTAATTGGCTCGAGGATGCCGCGGGCCATATTATTCTGCAGTTACACTGCTCATTACGATAATATTACAGAGGTATATCAACTTGACATGCTGCATGGCTTCTTACATGAATTAATGCTGTACGGCGATCATTCCATTAATGATTCCTTAATGCTTTTATTAGTTCTAAGGGTTATTGCCCTTAATTGAAAAACTGCTCGTGAGGAGACTGGTATCGATCGACAAGTTTTGTTTATGGCCAAGTGCTGTAAACAGAACAGCAACGAGGTGCTTTTAACATGGTAATGAATCTCGAAGTTCTCTGACCCTCGACAGGTAATTATTAATTTATACCGAGAATCATTTTCTTGCCTCTCAGTACGCCAACCGGAAGACATCTGGTGAAAGCTCGAAGATTTAACAGAAACGAAAGTAATCCAAAGCAATGTTTCAAGGAATGTTTGCACAACATGGAGTGAATCCAAGGAGTTAAATATGAAAATCTCTAAAATAGAAACTTCAGTTCCCGTGAACATAAACGTCGGCCATATTTGCTACTTGCACTCAGTAGCATAACGAATGCTGGAATTCTGGAGGAGCTGACTATGGAACTTAACGGGTTTCATCCGTTTATTTGTTAATAGAATTTTATTGATCACCTGTATCGGCAGTTAATTTTATAAATTTTGTCTTTAACACAAAAATTAAAACTCCGTGTTACCGGATTTTTGGATAAGAAGGTGAAACTGGCTTTCCACATCGATGTGTGCAACTTGTAACTATATCGACTACTGCTCTCTTACGCAGGACAAGAAAAACGAGCCGCTTCTTCTTCTAACATCTTGTTGTACACACGTCATGTTCCAGGATGACTGAATGTGCGAAATATTACTATTTAAATACGTGAATTTGACCGCTTGACTGTAGGACGAGACTTTGGGTGCAAAGTATCAAAATTCGAGGAAACGCGTCATAGAATTTCTATGGGTTAAAAAAAGAAAGAAAAAACATTATTCTTAACGTGATGCTTCTATAAATCTATTAGTACGCCTTCTCAGTCCTAAAAACATATCTGCGTACAACTAAGAAATATTCTAAATAGACCTATCTTACTTTACTAGCACTACGTATGCTTGCTAAGAAGTACACAAAGCGAAGTGGTTCGTACCCATTTTTGACTGCGCCCTACATTCCGAAGAATTAAGAGAGGGGATTTTTGGGTCAAATGCTTCGCCCATAATGCACAGTTGGTGTTCCTATTCCTATGGCCATTGTCTTCACACGAATCCTCACAACCCTTGAGTGAAACGCGAGCCGAAAAACTTGGAATAATCGGGAGAAAAAACCTACCACCTCCTTCGAAGATTGGTTAATTACAGCACCAACTGAGAAGGTCTTTAATCATCAGTGAGAGTACAGTGGGTGGGTGGGTTCTGGTGAACCTACTCTCACGGAAGAT